>NW_026138294.1:0-43859 GCF_025592945.1 Manacus candei
GGGTTTGGGGGGGGTTTTTGGGTATTCTGGGGTATTTTGGGGTGATTTTGGGGTGTTTTAGGTCCTCACGTGACCACGGGGTCCCCAGCAGGGCTGGGGGGGTTTAGGGGGGTATTTTGGGGTGATTTTGAGGTATTTTGGGGTGTTTTGGGTGCCTCACGTGACCACGGGGTCCCGGCAGGGCTGGGGGGTCTAGGGGGGTATTTTGGGGTGATTTTGGGGTGTTTTGGTCCCTCACGTGACCACGGGGTCCCGGCAGGGGCTGGGGGGGTTTAGGGGGGTGTTTTGGGGTGATTTTGGGGTGTTTTGGGTCCCTCACGTGACCACGGGGTCCCGGCAGGGCTGGGGGTTTAGGGGGGTGTTTTTGGGGTATTTTGGGGTGTTTTTTGGGGTGTTTTAGCTCCTCACGTGACCACGGGGTCCCGGCAGGGCTGCAGGGAGAGGCAGCAGCAGTCGAAGTCCTTGATGGCGTCCCGGCCCACCCGCACCCGCTGGGTGCCGTACCCCGAGGCCGCTGGGGGGGCAGGGAGGGCACTGTCACCCCCCCTGTCACCCCCGGGGTCCCCCTTGTCACCCCCCAGTGCCCCCTGTCACCCCCCCAGGGTCACCCTGTGCCCCCTGTGTCCCTTTGTCACACCCTGTCACCCCCTGTCCCCCCAATGTCCCCCCAATGTCCCCCCCAATGTCCCCAAATGTCCCCAATTCCCCCAAATCCCCCCCAATGTCCCCCCAGTGTCCCCCCAATGTCCCCAATGTCCCAAATCCTCCCCAAATGTCCCCAATGTCCCCTCCAATGTCCCCATAATGTCCCCACAATGTCCCAAATCCTCCCCAATATCCCCCCCAATGTCCCCCCAACATCCCCAATGTCCCCAAATCCCCCCCAATGTCCCAAATCCTCCCTAATGTCCCCCCAATGTCCCCAATCTCCTCAATCCCCTCAAGCCACCCAATCCCCCCAAAGTCCCCCCTGTCCCCCCCAATCCCCCCAATGTCCCCCAATCCCCCCGATGTCCCCCCAATGTCCCCCCAACATCCCCAAATCCCCCCCAAAGTCCCCCCAATGTCCCCCCAACATCCCCCCAACATCCCCCCAATGTCCCCCCCGATGTCCCCCAATGTCCCCCCAATGTCCCCCCCAATGTCCCCCCAATGTCCCCCAATATCCCCCCAATCCCCCCCAAATCCCCCCCAATGTCCCCCCAATATCCCAAATCCCCCTCAATCCCCCCAATGTCCCCCCCAAATCCCCCCAATGTCCCCCCCAATGTCCTCAACACCCCCAATGTCCCCCCCAATGTCCCAAATCCCCCCCCAATCCCCTCCAAATCCCCCCCAATGTCCCCCCAATGTCCCAAATCCCCCCCAATCCCCTCCAAATCCCCCCAATGTCCCAAATTCCCCCAATGTCCCCCCAATGTCCCCCAAACCCCTCAATGTCCCCCCCAATCCCCCCCAGTGTCCCAAATCCCCCCAATCCCCCCCAAATCCCCCCAATGTCCCCCAATCCACCCAATGTCCCCCCCAATGTCCCCCCAACATCCCCAAATCCCCCCAATGTCCCCTCAATGTCCCCCAAATCCCCCCAATGTCCCCTCAATGTCCCCCCAACATCCCCAAATCCCCCCAATATCCCCCCAATGTCCCAAATCCCCCCCAATCCCCCCCAATCCCCCCCAAATCCCCCCCCAAATCCCCCACCAGTGTCCTTCCTCCTCTCGTGGGTAGCTGTACACGGCCCCCGGCCGTGCAGTTCTTCCCGTGCCGGGTCATCCCTGCGGGAATGGGGGGCCCTGGGGGGGTCCCCAAAATTTGGGGGGGTCAGAGAGGGCCGGGGGGACCCCAAACACCCCCAGTTTGGGGGGGGTTCAGGGGGTGGGGGGACCCCAATATGAGGGGGAAGGACCAGAAAGGGGGAGGATGGGGGGGGACTTGGGGGGTGATCGAGGGTTTGGGGGGGGTTTGGGGGGGTCCCCAAAATTTGGGGGGGGTCAGAGGGGGGCGGGGGGGACCCCAAACACCCCAGTTTGGGGGGGTTCAGGGGGTGGGGGGGACCCCAAAATAAGAGGGAAAGACCAGAAAAGGGGAAGTTGGGGGGGGCTTTAGGGGGTGACTGAGGGTTTGGGGGGGGGCTGGGGGGGGTTTGGGGGGGTCCCCAAAATTTGGGGGGGTCAGAGAGGGGCGGGGGGACCCCAACACCCCAGTTTGGGGGGGTTCAGGGGGTGAGGGGACCCCAAAATGAGGGGAAAGGAACAGAAAAGGGGAAGGTGGGGGGGACTTGGGGGCTGTTTGGGGGGGTCTCCAAAATTTGGGGGGGTCAGAGGGGGGCGGGGTGACCCCAAACACCCCATTTTTGGGGGGGCTCAGGGGGTGGGGGAGCCCAAAATGAGGGGGAAGGACCAGAAAGGGGGAGGGTGGGGGGGCTTTAGGGGGTGACTGAGGGTTTGGGGGGGGTTGGGGGGGGTCCCCAAAATTTGGGGGGGGTCAGAGGGGGGCGGGGGGACCCCAAACACCCCAGTTTGGGGGGGGCTCAGGGGGTGGGGGGACCCCAAAATAAGAGGGAAAGACCAGAAAAGGGGAAGTTGGGGGGGGCTTTAGGGGGTGACTGAGGGTTTAGGGGGGGTTGGGGGGGGTCCCCAAAATTTGGGGGGGTCAGAGGGGGCCGGGGGGGACCCCAAACACCCCAGTTTGGGGGGCTCAGGGGGTGAGGGGACCCCAAAATGAGGGGAAAGGAACAGAAAAGGGGAAGGTGGGGGGGACTTGGGGGCTGTTTGGGGGGGTCCCCAAAATTTGGGGGGGTCAGAGGGGTAGGGGGGGGGGTCCTAGAGGGGAGGGAGGGGTCCCAAAAGGGGTGGGGTGGTCACGGGGAGGGGTCCTGAGGGGGTTTGGGGGGTCCCCGGGGGAGTTTTGGGGGGTCCTGGGAAGGGTTTGGGGGGTCCCGGGGGGGGTTTGGGGGGTCCGGGGGGAGTTTGGGGGGTCCCAGGGGGGTTTTGAGGGGGCCCGGGGGGGGGGTTGGGGGGTCTCAAGGGGGTCCCTGAGGGAGTTTGGGGGATCCTGGGGGGGGTTGGGGGTTCTGGGGGAGTTTTGGGGGGTCTCGGGGAGGGCTTGGGGGGTCCCGGGGGGGTTTTGGGGGGTCCCGGGGGGGTTTTGAGGGGTCGGGGGGGGTTGTCCCAGAATGGATCTGGGGAGTCCCGAGGAGGTTTTGGGGGGTTCCGAGGGGGTTTTGGGGGGGTCCGAGGGGAGTTTGGGGGGTCCCGAGGCGGTTTTGGGGGGTCCCAGGGGGTTTATGGGGAATCTCAGGGGGGTTTTGGGGGGTCCCGAGGGGGTTTTGGGGAGTCCCGAGGAGGTTTTGGGGGGGTCCCGAGGGGGTTTTTGGGAGGTCCCTGAGAGGGTTTGGGGGGGTCCCGAGGCGGTTTTGGGGGGTCCCCAGGGGGTTTATGGGGAATCTCAGGGGGGTTTTGGGGGGTCCCGAGGGGGGTTTTGGGGGGTCCGAGGGGAGTTTGGGGGGTCCCGGGGAGGGCTTGGGGGGTCCCGGGGGGGTTATGGGGAATCTCGGGGGGGGTTTTAGGGGGTCCCCAGGGGGACTTTGGGGGGTCCCTGAATGGATTTGGGGAGTCCCGAGGAGGTTTTGGGGGGTCTCGAAGGGGGTTTGGGTGGTCCCGGGGGAGTTCTGGGGGGTCCCTGAGGGGGGTTTGGGGGTCCCAGGGGGGTTTTGGGGGGGTCCCGAAGGGGGTTTGAGGGTCCCCGAGGGGGTTTTGAGGGGTCTCGAAGGGGGTTTGGGTGGTCCCGGGGGATCGATCCCAGTGACAGGGGGAGGCCCAGAAAGACCCAGGGGGGACCCCAAGGTGGGTCCTGGAAGGTCCTGGTGGGGCTTTGGGGGGTCCTGAGGGGGTTTAGGAGGTCCTGGGGGGGTCCCTGAGGGGGTTTGGGGGGGTCCCGGGGGGGTCCCTGAGGGGGTTTGAGGGTCCCCGAGGGTGTTTTGAGGGGTCCCGAAGGGGGTTTGGGTGGTCCCGGGGCGGTGTCCCGGTGACAGGGGGAGGCCCAGAAAGATCCCCGGGGGACCCCAAGGTGGGTCCTGGAAGGTCCTGGTGGGGGTTTTGGGGGGTCCTGGTGGGGTTTTGGGGGGGTCCTGGTGGGGTTTTGGGGGGTCCTGAGGGGGTTTAGGAGGTCCTGGGGGGTGTCTCGGGAAGGTCCGTGGGAGCCCCAGGAGGGCCCCGGGGGCGGTGAACGGGCCCTGGGGGGGTTCCAGGTGAGGCTTTGGGGTGTTTTGGGGTGTTTTTGGGAGGTTTTGGGGGGGTTTTGGGGGTCCCGCCCCCCCCCTCACCTCCCGCTCCGCCGCCGGACCCGGAACACGGAAGCGCCGGACCGGAAGTGCGTCATCTAAACCGTCCCCCCGCTGCCGGCGGGCGCAGCGGTGCGGCAGCAAAAAGGGTCCGGGCGGGGCGCAGGGTTTTGGTTCCGCCCCGCGAAGGGAGCGGCTCGTTCCGCATCCCCGCAGCTCCCGGTTCATCCCAGTTCCTCCCAGTTCACCCCAGTACTCCCAGTTCACCCCAGTACTCCCAGTTCATCCCAGTTCCTCCCAGTTCATCCCAGTTCACCCCAGTACTCCCAGTTCATCCCACTTCCTCCCAGTTCATTCCTGTTCCTCCAGTCCCCCCAGTCACTCAGTTCCTCCCAGTTCCTCCCAGTTCATCCCAGTTCACCCTAGTACTCCCAGTTCATCCCAGTTTCACCCCAATGCTCCCAGTTCCTCCCAGTTGCTCAATTCCTCCCAGTTCCTCCCAGTTCACCCCAGTACTCCAGTTCCTCCCAGTTCATCCTGTTCCTCCCAGTCTCCCAGTCACTCAGTTCCTCCCAGTAATCCCAGTTCCTTCAAGTTCACCCCAGTTCCTCCCAGTTCCTCCCAGTTCCTCCACGTTCACCCCAGTTCTCCCCAGTATCCCCCAGGTGCTCCCGGTTCCTCCCAGTCCCCCCAGTCGCTCCCAGTTCACCCCAGTATCCCCCAGTGCTCCCGGTTCCTCCCAGTCCCCCCCAGTCGCTCCCAGTTCACTCCAGTTCCTCCCAGTTCCCGCTCGCTGTCCCCTCCAAGCCCCTCCAGCGCCTTCTCCCTCCCCCTTTCCTGATCCCTCCCAGTCCCCCCAGTCCCTCCGGTAAACCTCAGTCCCGGCCTGACTCAGGGGGGCGGAGCTCCCGTCCTAACCCCGCCCCTTTGCTCCAGGCCCCCGCCCCTCCACCCCCTTTGGCTCCGCCTCTTTGCTGCCTATGGTCATTTCTTAGCCCCGCCCCTTTCAGCCTATACCTTGGCTGGCCCCCGCCCCTTTTCTTATATGGGCACACCCAAGCCACGCCCATCCTTTTACTCAGGGGCTGGTCACGCCCCTTTTCCATGCCCCCCCCTTCTTATATGGAACAACCCTCTTTGCCCCCTCCCTCTGCCAAATGGCCACGCGCCCCTTTCCCTTTTATTGGCTCCTTTTGGCTCCGCCCCTGGTCCCTCCCTTCCCCCTCATTATGCATCACCTGGCCCCGCCCTTTTCCCCCCTTTACAGGCGCTGTCCCCGCCCCTTTTCCTTCTGTGGACACTCCCAGGCCCCTCCCCTTTTGCCTTAATTATGCACTGCTTGGCCCCGCCTTTCCCCCCTTTTTATGGGCACTGACCACGCCCCTTCCCGCGCTCCCGCCGCCGCCCGGCCACGCCCCTTTCCCATATATAGGCATGTCTCCCCCCCACCCCTTTCCCATTTGCAGGCACTGTCTCCATATATGGACTCTCTGGCCCCGCCCCTTGTCCATATACGGCCGCCTTAGCCCCGCCCCTCTCCCCTATATGGACCGTCTGTCCTCGCCCCTCTCCCGTATATTGTCGCTTTAGCCCCGCCCCCCTCCCGTACCCGGCCGCTTTAGCCCCGCCCCTCTCCCGTATATGGCCGCTTTAGCCCCGCCCCTCTCCCGTATACGGCCGCGTTAGCCCCGCCCCTCTCCCGTATATGGCCGCTTTAGCCCCGCCCCTCTCCCGTATATGGCCGCTTTAGCCCCGCCCCTCTCCCGTATTTGGCCAGTTTAGCCCCGCCCCTCTCCCGTACATGGCCGCGTTAGCCCCGCCCCTCTCCCGTACCCGGCCGCTTTAGCCCCGCCCATCTCCCCTATATGGCCGCTTTAGCCCCACCCCTCTCCCGTATACGGCCGCGTTAGCCCCGCCCCTCTCCCGTATACGGCCGCTTTAGCCCCGCCCCTCTCCCGTATATGGCCGCGTTAGCCCCGCCCATCTCCCGTACCCGGCCGCTTTAGCCCCGCCCCTTCCCCATATACGGCGGCGCGGCCCCGCCCCCCGCGCTCCCCGCGCTCCCGCGGCCCCGCCCCCCCGCGCGCGGTGCACTGTGGGAGGAAGCGGCGCGCGCGGCCCCGCTCCATCATGGCGGCTCCGTGAAGCGCCCCCCGCCCGCGCCCCCCCGGCCCCCCCGGCCCCCTCCGCCCCCCGCCCGGCCCCGGGGGGCGCCGCCCCCATGGACAGGAACTACCCGGGCGCCGGGTTCGGGGACCCGCTCAGCGCCGGGCCCGGCTGGAGCTACGAGCGCTCGGCCAAGGCCAGGTGAGGGGGGGGCGGCCGTGAGGGGAGGGGGGGGGGGCGGGGGGAGGCGGGGAGGGGCCGGGGGGGGAGGGGGCGCCGGTAACGGGGGGAGGGGGATGCGCGAGGAGGGGCCGGGGCGGGGGGAGAGGGAGGGGGAGGGGGATGTGCCCCCGATGGGGGGGGGGGGCGGGCGGGGGGCGCGGGGACCCCGCTCGGGGGGGCTGCGGGCTCGGGGGGGGGGAATCGGGGGGTTGAGGGAGCAGGATCGGGGGGCTGATGGATCCCGGGGCGCGGGGATTTGGGGGGCTGAGGGGTTGAGGTAACGGTGCTTGGGATGCTGAGATTCCTGTGCAGCAGGATTGGGGTCCCGGGGCGCGGGGATTTGGGGTGCTGAGGGGTTGGTGTGCTGGGATTTGGGGTGTCTGTGTGCTGCTGCAGCAGGATTGGGGTGCTGGTGGATGAGTGCCCTGGGTGCAGCAGGATTGGGGCGCTGGGATGCCGGGGCACGGGGATTTGGGGGGCTGAGGGGTTCAGGTAACGGTGTTTGGGATGCTGAGATCCCTGTGCAGCAGGATTGGGGTCCCGGGGCGCTGCAATTTGGGGTGCTGAGGGGTTGATGTAACGGTGTTTGGGGTGCTGGTGCAGCAGGATTGGGGTGCTGATGGATCCTGGGGCAGAGGAATTTTGGGTGGTTAGGGGTTGATGTGCTGGGATTTGGGGGGCTGGGATCCCGGGACAGTGGGATTTGGGCTGCTGAGATCCCGGGACACTGGGATTTGGGGTGCTGAGGGGTTGGTGTGCTGGGATTTGGGGTGTCTGTGCGTTGGGTGCAGCAGGATTGGGGTGCTGGGTTCCCAGAGCACTGGGATTTGGGGTGCTGAGGGGTTGGTGTGCTGGGATTTGGGGTGCTGGGATCCCGGGGCGCTGGGATTTGGGGTGCTGAGGGGTCGGGGTGCTGGGATTTGGGGTGCTGATGGATCCCGGGGCAGAGGAATTTGGGGTGCTGAGGTATTGATGTAACGGTGCTTGGGATGCTGAGATTCCTGTGCAGCAGGATTGGGGTCCCGGGGCACTGGGATTTGGGGGGCTGAAGTCTTGATGTAACAGTGCTTGGGGTGCTGGTGCAGC
Source organism: Manacus candei (assembly GCF_025592945.1). NCBI lineage: Eukaryota > Metazoa > Chordata > Aves > Passeriformes > Pipridae > Manacus > Manacus candei. The sequence goes on from NW_026138294.1 coordinate 7,697, forward strand.
AGGATTGGGGTGCTGGGGTCCCAGGGCACATGAATTTGGGGTGCTGAGATATTGATGTAATGGTGTTTGGGGTGGTGGGGCAGCAGGATTGGGGTGTTGGGATCCCAGGGTATTGGGATTTGGGGTGCTGAGATATTGATGTAACGGTGTTTGGGGTGGTGGGGCAGCAGGATTGGGGTGTTGGGATCCCAGGGTATTGGGATTTGGGGTGCTGAGGGGTTGATATAATGGTGCTTGGGGTGCTGGGGCAGCAGGATTGGGGTGCTGGGATCCCAGGGTATTGGGATTTGGGGTGCTGAGGGGTTGGTGTGATGGTGCTTGGGGTGCTGGTGCAGCAGGATTGGGGTGCTGGGATCCCAGGGTATTGGGATTTGGGGTGCTGAGGGGTTGGTGTGATGGTGCTTGGGGTGCTGGTGCAGCAGGATTGGGGTGCTGGGATCCCAGGGTATTGGGATTTGGGGTGCTGAGGGGTTGGTGTGATGGTGCTTGGGGTGCTGGTGCAGCAGGATTGGGGTGTTGGGGTCCTGGAGCACTGGGATTTGGGGTGCTGAGGGGTTGGTGTGCTGGCATTTGGGGTGCTGGGGTCCCGGGGCACTGGGATTTGGGGTGCTGAGGGGTTGGGGTGCTGGGATTTGGGGTGTCTGTGTGCTGGGTGCAGCAGGACTGGGGTGCTGGGATCCCAGAGCACTGGGATTTTGGGGTGCTGGGATCCCGGGGCACTGGGATTTGGGGTGCTGATGTGTTGGTGTGCTGTTATTTGGGGTGTCTGCGTGTTGGGTGCAGCAGGATTGGAGTGCTGGGTTCCCAGAGCACTGGGATTTGGGGTGCTGATGTGTTGGTGTGCTGTTATTTGGGGTGTCTGTGTGTTGGGTGCAGCAGGATTGGAGTGCTGGGTTCCCAGGGCACTGGGATTTGGGGTGCTGAGGGGTTGGGGTGCTGGGATTTGGGGTGTCTGTGTGGGGTGCAGCAGGATTTGGGGTGCTGGGGTCCCGGGGCACTGGGATTTGGGGGGCTAAGGGATTGGTGTGCTGGGATTTGGGGTGTCTGTGTGTGGGGTGCAGCAGGATTTGGGGTGCTGGGGTCCCGGGGCACTGGGATTTGGGGTGCTGAGGGGTTGGTGTGCTGGGATTTGGGGTGTCTGCATATTGGTACATCAGGATTTGGGGTGCTGGGGTCCAGAGCACTGGGATTTGGGGTGCTGAGGGGTTGGGGTGCTGGGATTTGGGGTGTCTGTGTGCTGGGTGCAGCAGATTTGGGGTGCTGGGATCCCAGAGCTCTGGGATTTGGGGTGCTGATGGATCCTTGGACACTGGGATTTGGGGTGCTGAGGGGTCGGCGTGCTGGGATTTGGGGTGTCTGTGTGTTGGTGCAGCAGGATTGGGGTACTGATGCATCCCAGGGCACTGGGATTTGGGGTGCTGAGGGGTTGGTGTGCTGGGATTTGGGGTGTCTGTGTGTAGGTACAGCAGGATTAGGGTGCTGAGGGGTTGGTGTACTGGGATTTGGGGTGCTGGGATCCCGGGGCACTGGGATTTGGGGTGCTGAGGGGTCGGTGTGCTGGGATTTGGGGTGTCTGTGTGTTGGGTGCAGCAGGATTGGGGTGCTGGGATCCCAGAGCTCTGGGATTTGGGGTGCTGAGGGGTTGGGGTGCTGGGATTTGGGGTGTCTGTGTGTTGGGTGCAGCAGGACTGGGGTGCTGAGGGGTTGGTCAACTGGGATTTGGGGTGCTGGGATCCCAGAGCACTGGGATTTGGGGTGCTGAGGGGTTGGTGTGCTGGGATTTGGGGTGCTGGGATCCTGGGGCACAGGAATTTGGGGGACTGAGGGGTTGGGGTGCTGGGATTTGGGGTGTTTGTGTGCTGGGTGCAGCAGGACTGGGGTGCTGGGATCCCAGAGCACTGGGATTTTGGGGTGCTGGGATCCCGGGGCACTGGGATTTGGGGTGCTGAGGGGTTGGGGTGCTGGGATTTGGGGTGTCTGTGTGTTGGGTGCAGCAGGATTTGGGGTGCTGGGGTCCCGGGGCACTGGGATTTGGGGGGCTAAGGGATTGGTGTGCTGGGATTTGGGGTGTCTGTGTGTGGGGTGCAGCAGGATTTGGGGTGCTGGGGTCCCGGGGCACTGGGATTTGGGGTGCTGAGGGGTTGGTGTAGCGCTGTTTGGGGTGCTGGGGCAGCAGGATTGGGGTGCTGGGGTCCAGAGCACTGGGATTTGGGGTGCTGAGGGGTTGGTGTGCTGGGATTTGGGGTGTCTGTGTGCTGGGTGCAGCAGATTTGGGGTGCTGGGATCCCAGAGCTCTGGGATTTGGGGTGCTGATGGATCCTTGGACACTGGGATTTGGGGTGCTGAGGGGTCGGTGTGCTGGGATTTGGGGTGTCTGTGTGTGGGTGCAGCAGGACTGGGGTGCGGAGGGGTTGGTGTACTGGGATTTGGGGTGCTGGGATCCCAGGGCACTGGGATTTGGGGTGCTGAGGGGTTGGTGTGCTGGGATTTGGGGTGTCTGTGCATTGGGTGCAGCAGGATTGGGGTGCTGGAATCCCAGAGCTCTGGGATTTGGGGTGCTGAGGGGTTGGTGTGACGGTGTTTGGGGCGCTGGGATCCCTGTGCCCCAGGATCGGGGTGCTGGGTGCCCACGGCACGGGGTGCTGAGGGCTCGGGGTGCTGGGAATTGGGGTGCTGGGGGAGCAGGATTGGGGTGCTGGGGTGTCTGTGCACGGGGATTTGGGTACACCGGGATTTGGGGTGCTGGGGTGTCCCTGTGCCGGGATTTGGGGTGCTGGGGTGTCCCTGTGCCGGGATTTGGGGTGCTGGGGTGTCCCTGTGCTGGGATTTGGGGTGTTGGGGTGTCCCTGCACTGAGATTTGGGGTGTTGGGGTGTTCCTGCGCTGGGATTTGGGGTGCTGGGGTGTCCCTGTGCCAGGATTTGGGGTGTTGGGGTGTTCCTGCACTGGGATTTGGGGTGCTGGGGTGTCCCTGCACTGGGATTTGGGTGGGATTTGGGGTGCTGGGGTGTCCCTGTGCTGGGATTTAGGGCGCTGGGGTGTCCCTGCACCAGGACTGGGGTGCACTGGGATGTGGGTACAGCGGGATTTGGGGTGCTGAGGTGTTCTTGCACTGGGATTTGGGGTGCTGGGGTGTTCTTGCACTGGGGTTTGAGGTGTCCGTGCAGCAGGACTGAGGTGCACTGGGATGTGGCTGCACTGGGATTTGGGGTATTGGGGTGTCCCTGCACTGGGATTTGGGTGCTCCAGGATTTGGGGTGTTGGGGTGTCCCTGCACCAGGACTGGGGTGCACTGGGATTTGGGTGCTCCAGGATTTGGGGTGTTGGGGTGTCCCTGTGCCAGGATTTGGGGTGTTGGAGTGTCCCTGCACCAGGACTGGGGTGCACTGGGATTTGGCTACACTGGGATTTGGGGTGTTGGGGTGTCCCTGCACCGGGATTTGGGGCTGTGGGACCCCCCCCGTGCCGGGACTTGGGTCAGGGGGAGCCTTGAACACACATTGGTGTGTTGTGTGTCACACCTGTCACACCTGTGTCGCACCTGTCACACCCGTGTGCAGCTCTCACCTGTGTCACACCTGTGTCACACCTGTGTGCAGCTCTCACCTGTGTCACACCTGTGTCACACCTGTGTCACACCTGTCACACCCGTGTGTAGCTCTCACCTGTGTCACACCTGTGTCACACCTGTGTCACACCTGTCACACCTGTGTGCAGCTCTCACCTGTGTCACACCTGTGTCACACCTGTCACACCGGTGTGCAGCTCTCACCTGTGTCACACCTGTGTCACACCTGTGTGCAGCTCTCACCTGTGTCACACCTGTGTCACACCTGTCACACCGGTGTGCAGCTCTCACCTGTGTCACACCTGTGTCACACCTGTGTGCAGCTCTCACCTGTGTCACACCTGTGTCACACCTGTCACACCTGTGTGCAGCTCTCACCTGTGTCACACCTGTGTCACACCGGTGTGCAGCTCTCACCTGTGTCACACCTGTGTCACACCTGTGTCACACCTGTCACACCGGTGTGCAGCTCTCACCTGTGTCATATCTGTCACACCTGTCACACCCGTGTCACACATGTCACAGCTCACACCCATCACACCTGCGGGTGTCACACCTGTCACACACCTGTGTCACACCTGTTGTGCACAGCTCACACCTGTCACCCCCCTGTGGGTGTCACACCTGTGTCACACGTGTCACACAGCTGTGCCACGCCTGTGACATGCCTGTGTCACACCTGTTCCACACCTGTCACATGTGTGTCCCCAGCTTTGGGTGCGGGGGGTGTTTGGGGGGGGTCTGTGAGGGGTGAAGGGGTGTTTGGGGGGTGACACCCGTGTGACACTGTCCCCTGGTGTGTACAGGGGGTGTTTGGGGGGTCTGTGAGGGCTGAAGGGCTGTTTGGGGGGTGACACCTGTGTGACACTGTCTCATGTGCCCAGCCTGGGGTAGGGGGGTGTTTGGGGGGGTGTTTGGGGGGTGACACCCATGTGACACTGTCCTCTGTGCCCAGCCTGGGGTAGGGGGGTGTTTGGGGGTTGTTTGGGGGGTGACACCCATTGTGACACTGTCCCCTGTGCCCAGCCTGGGGTAGGGGGGTGTTTGGGGGTTGTTTGGGGGGTGACACCCATTGTGACACTGTTCTCTGTCCCTAGCCTGGGGTATGGGGGGTGTTTGGGGGGTCTGTGAGGGCTGAAGGGGTGTTTAGGGGATGACACCCATGTGACACTGTCCCCTGTGCCCCAGCCTGGTGTACAGGGGGGGTTTGGGGGGGTGTTTGGGGGGTGACACCCGTGTGACACTGTCCCCTGTCCCCAGCCTGGGGTACGGGGGTGTTTGGGGGTCTGTGAGGGCTGAAGGGGTGTTTGGGGGGTGACACCCGTGTGACACTGTCTCCTGTGCCCAGCCTGGGGTAGGGGGGTGTTTGGGGGGGTGTTTGGGGGGTGACACCCGTGTGACACTGTCTCCTGTGCCCAGCCTGGGGTAGGGGGGGTGTTTGGGGGGTCTGTGAGGGCTGAAGGGCTGTTTGGGGGGTGACACCCATTGTGACACTGTCCCCTGTCCCCTGTCGTGTACAGGGGGTGTTTGGGGGGTCTGTGAGGGCTGAAGGGCTGTTTGGGGGGTGACACCCGTGTGACACTGTCTCCTGTGCCCAGCCTGGGGTACAGGGGGTGTTTGGGGGGTCTGTGAGGGCTGAAGGGGTGTTTGGGGGGTGACACCCATTGTGACACTGTTCCCTGTCCCCTGTCGTGTACAGGGGGTGTTTGGGGCATCTGTGGAGGTTGAAGGGGTGTTTGGGGGGTGACACCCATTGTGACACTGTCCCTTGTCCCCAGTCTGGTGTACAGGGGGTGTTTGGGGGGTCTGTGAGGGCTGAAGGGCTGTTTGGGGGGTGACACCCACTGTGACACTGTGTCCTCTGTCCCTATCCTGGTGTACGGGGGGTGTTTGGGGGGGTGTTTGGGGGGGTGACACCCATTGTGACACTGTCCCCTGTCCCCTGTCGTGTACAGGGGGTGTTTGGGGGGTCTGTGAGGGCTGAAGGGCTGTTTGGGGGGGTGACACTCGTGTGACACTGTGCTCTGTCCCCAACCTGGGGTAGGGGGGTGTCTGGGGGGATCTGTGGAGGCTGAAGGGGTGTTTGGGGGGGTGACACTCGTGTGACACTGTCCTCTGTCCCCTGTTGTGTACAGGGGGGGTTTGGGGGGGTCTGTGGAGGTTGAAGGGGTGTTTGGGGGGTGACACCCATTGTGACACTGTCCCTTGTCCCTTGTTGTGTATGGGGGGTGTTTGGGGGGTCTGTGAGGGGTGAAGGGCTGTTTGGGGGGGTGACATCTGTGTGACACCGTCCCCTGGTGTGTACAGGGTTGTTTGGGGGGGGGTCTGTGGAGGTTGAAGGAGTGTTTGGGGGGTGACATCTGTGTGACACTGTCCCCTGTGCCCAGCCTGGGGTAGGGGGGTGTTTGGGGGGGTGTTTGGGGGGTGACACCCATTGTTACATTGTTCTCTGTCCCCAGCCTGGTGTACAGGGTTGTTTGGGGGGGTCTGTGAGGGCTGAAGGGCTGTTTGGGGGGTGACACCCATTGTGACACTGTTCTCTGTCCCCAGCCTGGGGTAGGGGGGTGTTTGGGGGGGTGTTTGGGGGGTGACACCCATTGTGACACTGTGCTCTGTCCCCAGCCTGGGGTAGGGGGGTGTCTGGGGGGATCTGTGGAGGCTGAAGGGGTGTTTGGGGGGGTGACACTCGTGTGACACTGTCCTCTGTCCCCTGTTGTGTACAGGGGGTGTTTTGGGGGGGTCTGTGAGGACTGAAGGGCTGTTTGGGGGGGTGACACCCATTGTGACACTGTCCCCTGGTGTGTACAGGGGGTGTTTGGGGGGTCTGTGAGGGCTGAAGGGCTGTTTGGGGGGGTGACACTCGTGTGACACTGTGCTCTGTCCCCAGCCTGGGGTAGGGGGGTGTTTGGGGGGTCTGTGAGGGCTGAAGGGCTGTTTGGGGGGTGACATTTGTGTGACACTGTCCCCTGTTGTGTACAGGGGGTGTTTGGGGGGTCTGTGAGGGCTGAAGGGCTGTTTGGGGGGGTGACACTCGTGTGACACTGTTCTCTGTCCCCAGCCTGGGGTAGGGGGGTGTTTGGGGGGTCTGTGAGGGCTGAAGGGCTGTTTGGGGGGATGACACCTGTGTGACACTGTCCTCTGTCCCCAGCCTGGTGTACAGGGGTGTTTGGGGGGGTCTTTGGGGGGTGACACCCATGTGACACTGTCTCCTCTCCCCAGCCTGGTGTACGGGGGCTCGCGGGGGTCCCACCCCGACCCCGACCTGCTGCACCGACAGCCCTACGGAGCCCCCCACCCTCTGCAGGGCTATGCTGCCAACCACCACCCCCCAGGTACGGCCCCGCGGGCACCCCGTGTCACCTGCTCTCACCTGCTGTCACCTGCTGTCACCTGCTGTCACCTGCTCTCACCTGCTGTCACCTACTGTCACCTGCTGTCACCTGCTGTCACCCCGTGTCACCCCGTCACAGCCACCGCCAGCTGCTGTCACCCCAGAACACTCTGGGGCACCCACTGTCCCCCCGTGTCACCCTGGGGGCACCCGGGGACACCCCCTGTCACCTGAGGGCACCCACTGTCACCCCATGATACCTTCTGTCACCTGCTGTCACCTGAGGGCACCTCCTGTCACCCCGTGTCACCCTGGGGGCACCCGGGGACACCCACTGTCACCTGAGGGCACCCATTGTCGCCCTGTGTCATCTCTTGTCACCCCATGTCACCCTGTGTCACCTGGGGACACCCGGGGACACCCACTGTCACCCTGTGTTATCTCCTGTCACCCTGTGTCACCTGGGGGCACCCGGGGACACCCACTGTCACCTGAGGGCACCCATTGTCACCCTGTGTTATCTCCTGTCATCACCCCGTGTCACCTGGGGGCACCCGGGGACACCCACTGTCACCTGAGGGCACCCATTGTCGCCCTGTGTCATCTCTTGTCACCCCATGTCACCCTGTGTCACCTGGGGACACCCGGGGACACCCACTGTCACCTGAGGGCACCCACTGTCACCCCATGATACCTTCTGTCACCCACTGTCACCTGAGGGCACCCACTGTCACCCTGTGTCACCTGGGGACACCCAAGGACACCCACTGTCACCTGAGGGCACCCACTGTCACCCTGTGTCACCTGGGGACACCCGGGGACACCCACTGTCACCCTGTGTTATCTCCTGTCACCCTGTGTCACCTGGAGGCACCTGGGGACACCCACTGTCACCTGAGGGCACCCATTGTCACCCTGTGTTATCTCCTGTCACCCTGTGTCACCTGGAGGCACCTGGGGACACCCACTGTCACCTGAGGGCACCCATTGTCACCCTGTGTTATCTCCTGTCACCCTGTGTCACCTGGGGACACCCAGGGACACCCACTGTCACCTGAGGGCACCCATTGTCATCCTGTGTTATCTCCTGTCACCCTTTGTCACCTGGGGACACCCAGGGACACCCACTGTCACCTGAGGGCAGCCATTGTCACCCTGTGTTATCTCCTGTCACCCTTTGTCACCTGGGGACACCCAGGGACACCCACTGTCACCTGAGGGCACCCATTGTCATCCTGTGTTATCTCCTGTCACCCTTTGTCACCTGGGGACACCCAGGGACACCCACTGTCACCTGAGGGCAGCCATTGTCACCCTGTGTTATCTCCTGTCACCCTGTGTCACCTGGGGGTACCCGGGGACACCCACTGTCACCCGAGGGCAGCCATTGTCACCCTGTGTTATCTCCTGTCATCTCCTGTCACCCTTTTTGTGCCCTCACATTTTCTGCCATTTTTTTCCCGCCATTTTTTTCTCTCACCTTTCCCTCTATTTTCCTCTCACATTTCCCTCCCTTTTCCCCTCACATTTCCCTCTATTTTCCCCTCACATTTCCCTCCCTTTTCCCCTCACATTTCCCTCCCTTTTCCTCTCACATTTCCCTCTATTTTCCCCTCACATTTCCTGCCGTTTCTGCCTCACATTTCCCATCCTTTTTTCCTCACATTTCCCGCCCCTTTCCCTCACATTTCCCTCCATTTCCCCTCACATTTCCCTCCCTTTTCCCCTCACATTTCTCTCCCTTTTCCCCTCACATTTCCGTCCCTTTTCCTCTCACATTTCCCTCCCTTTTTCCCTCACATTTCTCTCCTTTTCCCCTCACATTTCCCTCCCTTTTCCTCTCACATTTCCCTCCATTTTCCCCTCACATTTCCCTCTATTTTCCCCTCACATTTCCCTCTATTTTCCCCTCACATTTCCCTCCCTTTTCCCCTCACATTTCCCTCCCTTTTCCCCTCACATTTCCCTCTATTTTCCCCTCACATTTCCGTCCCTTTTCCCCTCACATTTCCCTCTATTTTCCCCTCACATTTCTGTCCCTTTTCCTCTCACATTTCCCTCCCTTTTTCCCTCACATTTCCCTCCTTTTCCCCTCACATTTCCCTCCCTTTTCCTCTCACATTTCCCTCCCTTTTCCCCTCACATTTCCCTCCTTTTCCCCTCACATTTCCCTCCCTTTTCCCCTCACATTTCCCTCCCTTTTCCCCTCACATTTCTCTCCTTTTCCCCTCACATTTCCCACCCCTTTCCCTCACCTTTCCCGCCCTTTTCGTGCCCTCACATTTCCCACCATTTTTCTCTGTCATGTTTCCCACCATTTCTTCTCACGTTTCCCTGTTTTTCTTCTCACATTTCCCACCTTTTTCCTCTCACATTTCTCTCCATTTTCCCTTCACCTTTTTCACTCTTTTCCCCTCACGTATCCCACCCCTTTCCCTCACCTTTCCCGCCCTTTTTGTGCCCTCACATTTTCCGCCATTTTTTCCCACCATTTTTCAATCACCTTTCCCTCCATTTTCCCCTCACATTTCTCACCCATTTCCCCTCACATTTCCCTCCATTTTCCCCTCACATTTCCCTCCATTTTCCCCTCACATTTCCCTCCATTTTCCCCTCACATTTCCCTCCATTTTCCCCTCACATTTCTCACCCATTTCCCCTCACATTTCCCTCCATTTCCCCCTCACATTTCCCTCCATTTCTCCCTCACGTTTCCCGCCCTTTTCCCCTCACGTTTCCCGCCCTTTTTGTGCCCTCACGTTTCCCGCCATTTTTTCCCCGCCATTTTTCTCTGTCATGTTTTCCATTATTGCTCTTCACATTTCTCTCCTTTTCCCCTTACATTTCTCGCCTTTTTTCCCTCACATTTCTTACCCTTTTCCTCCTGTTTACTGCCATTTTTTCTCACCATTTTTCTCTCTCGCATTTCCCATCCTTTTCCTCTCACATTTCCCTCCCTTTTCCCCACACATTTCCCACTTTTTTCTCTCACATTTCCCACTTTTTTCTCTCACATTTCCCACTTTTTTCTCTCACATTTCCCGCCCTTTTCCCCTCACGTTTCCCGCCATTTTCCTCTCACATTTCCCACCATTTTTCTTCTCACATTTCTCTCTCTTTTCCCCTCCCATTTCCCACTCGTTTCCCTTCACATTTCCCGCTGTTTTTCTTTCTCACATTTCCCTCCCTTTTCCCCTCACATTTCCCTCCCTTTTCCCCTCACATTTCCCTCCCTTTTCCCCTCACATTTCCCTCCCTTTTCCCCTCACATTTCTCTCCTTTTTTTGTCAAATTTCCCACTCTTTTTCTCTCACATTTCTCTCCATTTTCCCCTCACATTTCCCACCCGTTTTCCTCACATTTCTTGCCATTTTTTTGTGCCATCACCTTTCCCACCATTTTTTCTCTTACATTTCTCTTTATTTTCCTGCCCTTTTCCCCTCACCTTTCCCTCCATTTTCCCCTCACGTTTCCCTCCCTTTTCCCCTCACATTTCCCTCCATTCCCCTTCACATTTCCCTCCCTTTTCCCCTCACATTTCCCTCCCTTTCCCCCTCACATTTCCCTCCAATTTCCCCTCACATTTCCCTCCATTTTCCCCTCACGTTTCCCACCCTTTTCCCCTCACATTTCCCGCCATTTTCTCCTCACATTTCCCCCAATTTGGGGTCCAAACCCACCCCCTGCCCCCCAGTTTGGGGTCCACTCTCACCACAGCCCTTTGTCCCCACGTCACCGTGTCCCTGTGTCACCCTGACCTCACGTCACCCCTACCCCACAGTCCCTGTGTCACCCCACCCCAGTGTCCCTTTGTTCCCGTGTCACCCCAACCCCGTGTCCCTTTGTCACCCAACCCCACAGTCCCTGTGTCACCCCACCCCGTGTCCCTTTGTCTCCGTGTCACCCTGACCCCACGTCCCTTTGTCACCCCAACCCCGTGTCCCTGTGTCACCCGACCCTGTGTCCCTGTGTCCCTGCACTCCATCCATGTCCCCCCGCATGTCCCCATGTCTTGAGGAGTCTCTGAGGTGTCCCTGTGTCCCCAAGGTGTCCCTATGTCCCCAGGGTGTTCCCAAGGTGTGCCCAAGGTGTCCCAAGGTGTCCCCATGTCCCCAGGGTGTCCCCAGGGTGTCCCCAAGGTGTCCCCATGTCCCCAGGGTGTCCCCAAGGTGTCCCTTGTCCCTGGGGGGCCACAGCCATGGTGTCCCCAAGGTGTCCCCATGTCCCCGTGGTGTCCCCGCGGTGTCCCCACGGTGCCCCCTTGGTGTCCCCTTGGTGTCCCCTTGGTCTCCCCGTGTCCCCTTGGTGTCCCCATGTCCCCTTGGTGTCCCCGTGGTGTCCCCATGTCCCCCCGATGTCCCCGCGATGTCCCCGTGGTGTCCCCACGGTGTCCCCGTGTCCCTGAGGTCTCCCCTTGGTGTCCCCGTGGTGTCCCCACGATGTCCCCACGATGTCCCCATGATGTCCCCACGATGTCCCCGCGGTGTCCCCTTGCTGTCCCCATGTCCCCTTGGTGTCCCCACGATGTCCCCTTGGTGTCCCCACGATGTCCCCGCGGTGTCCCCACGGTGTCCCCGTGTCCCCTTGGTCTCCCCGTGGTGTCCCCCCGATGTCCCCGCGGTGTCCCCACGGTCTCCCCATGATGTCCCCTCGATGCCCCCGCGGTGTCCCTGAGGTCTCCCCGTGTCCCCTTGGTGTCCCCATGTCCCCGCGGTGTCCCCACGATGTCCCCACGATGTCCCCGCGGTGTCCGCATGTCCCCACGATGTCCCCGTGGTGTCCCCATGATGTCCCCTTGGTGTCCCCGTGATCTCCCTGCCATGTCCCCGTGGTGTCCCCGTGGTGTCCCCGTGGTGTCCCCTTGGTGTCCCCATGTCCCTGCGGTGTCCCCCCGATGTCCCCGTGGTGTCCTCATGTCCCCAAGGTGTCCCCATGTCCCCGCGGTATCCCCCTTGGTGTCCCCTTGGTGTCCCCTTGGTGTCCCCGTGGTGTCCCCATGTCCCTGTGGTGTCCCCGTGGTGTCCCCCCGATGTCCCCTTGGTGTCCCCGTGGTGTCCCCTTGGTCTCCTCTTGGTGTCCCCATGTCCCCATGATATCCCCATGTCCCTGTGGTGTCCCCAAGGTGTCCCCATGTCCCCGCGGTGTCCCCACGGTGTCCCCAAGGTGTCCCTGAGGTCTCCCCTTGGTGTCCCCATGTCCCCATGTCCCCGCGGTGTCCCCACGGTGCCCCCTTGGTGTCCCCTTGGTGTCCCCTTGGTCTCCCCGTGTCCCCTTGGTGTCCCCATGGTGTCCCCACGGTGTCCCCATGGTGTCCCCGTGTCCCCTTCGTGTCCCCATGTCCCCATGATGTCCCCATGGTGTCCCCACGGTGTCCCCGTGGTGTCCCCATGTCCCCTTGGTGTCCCCGTGGTGTCCCCACGATGTCCCCACGATGTCCCCTTGGTCTCCCCTTGGTGTCCCCTTGGTGTCCCCGCGATGTCCCCACGATGTCCCCGTGGTGTCCCCATGATGTCCCCTTGGTGTCCCTATGATGTCCCCCCGATGCCCCCGCGGTGTCCCCACGGTGCCCCCGTGTCCCTGAGGTCTCCCCTTGGTGTCCCCATGTCCCCGCGGTGTCCCCCCGATGCCCCCGCGGTGTCCCCACGGTGCCCCCCCGATGTCCCCGCGATGTCCCCATGTCCCCACGGTGCCCCCGTGCCCGCAGGGCTGTCGGGGCTCTTCGAGACGGGGCTGCACCACGCGGGCGGGGCGGCCCCCGACGCCTCGGTGATGAACCTCATCTCGGCGCTGGAGTCGCGCGGGCCCCAGCCCGGCCCCTCGGCCTCCTCCCTGCTCTCCCAGTTCCGCACCCCCTCCTGGCAGACCGGTGGGTCTGGGGGGGCTCTACCCCGGCCAGGGGGGGCTGGAACCGAGGGGGGGCCCGGGGGGGGTCATTTGTGGTTTTGAGGGGCTCTTATCCTGCACCGGGGGGTCCTGGTTCTGAGTGTTGTGTCCTTCGGGGGTTGTTCTGCCCTTGGGGGGGGTCTCATCCTGCACTGGGGGGATTGTTCTGCCATTGGGGGGCTTGTTCTGCCCTTGGGGGGGTCTCATCCTGCACTGGGGGGTCTTGGTTCTGAGTGTTGTGTCCTTCAGGGGGTTTGTTCTGCCCTTGGGGGGTCTCATCCTGCACTGGGGGGATTGTTCTGCCCTTGGGGGGGTCTTGGGTCTTATCCTGCACTGGGGGGCTCGTTCTGCCCTTGGGGGGCTTGTTCTGCCCTTGGGGGGGGTCTCATCCTGCACTGGGGGGATTGTTCTGCCCTTGGGGGGCTTGTTCTGCCCTTGGGGGGGTCTCATCCTGCACTGGGGGGATTGTTCTGCCCTTGGGGGGGTCTTGGGTCTCATCCTGCACTGGGGGGCTCGTTCTGCCCTTGGGGGGCTTGTTCTGCCCTTGGGGGGGTCTCATACTGCACTGGGGGGCTTGTTCTGTCCTTGGGGGGGTCTGGGGTCTTATCCTGCACTGGGGGGTCCTGGTTCTGAGTGTTGTGTCCTTTGGGGGTTGTTCTGCCCTTGGGGGGGTCTCATCCTGCACTGGGGGGTTTGTTCTGCCCTTGGGGGGTCTCATCCTGCACTGGGGGGCTTGTTCTGCCCTTGGGGGGTCTCATCCTGCACTGGGGCGTTTGTCCTGCCCTTGGGGGGGTCTCATCCTGCACTGGGGGATTTGTTCTGTCCTTCGGGGGGTCTTGGGTCTTATCCTGCACTGGGGGGCTTGTTCTGTCCTGGGGGGGTTTGTTCTGCCCTTGGGGGGGTCTCATCCTGCACTGGGGGGTTTGTTCTGCTCCGGGGGGGGTCCCCACTTACCTCAGGGCCCCCATACTTGTGGGAGGGGGGAGGTGCCCGATTACCCACAGGGGGTCCCCCTGTACCCCAGGGACCTTCTGCTTACCCTGGGGGGGGTCCCCACTTACCCCAGGGTGTCCCTACCTACCCCAGGGGGGTCCCTACTTACCCCAGGGGGGTCCCTACTTACCCCAAAGGGGGTCCCCACTTACCTCAGGGGGTCCCTACTTGCCCCAGAGGAGTCTCTGCCTACCCCAGGGGTGTCTCTACCTACTGCAGGGGGTCCCTACTTACCCCAGAGAAGTCTCTACCCGCCCCAGGAGGGTCCCCACTTACCCCAGAGAAGTCTGTACCCACCCCAGGGGGTCCCCACTTACCCCAGGGGGTTCCTACTTACCTCAGAGAGATCTTTACCCACCCCAGGAGGGTCCCCACTTACCCCAGGGTGTCCCCACTAACCCCAGAGAAGTCTGTACCCACCCCAGGAGGGTCCCCACTTCCCCCTGGAGGGTCCCCATTTACCCTGGGGGGTCTCTACTTACCTCAGAGAGATCTTTACCCACTCCAGGAGGGTCCCCACTGACCCCAGGAGGGTCCCCCCTTACCCCAGAGGGTCTCTACTTACCTCAGAGAGATCTTTACCCACCCCAGGAGGGTCCCCACTCACCCCAGGGGGTCTCTACTTACCCCAGAGAAGTCTGTACCCACTCTAGGAGTGTCCCCACTTACCCCAGGAGGGTCCCCACTTACCCCAGAGGGTCCCTACTTACCTCAGAGAGGTCTTTACCCACTCCAGGAGGGTCCCCACTTACCCCAGAGAAGTCTGTACCCACCCCAGGAGGGTCCCCACTCACCCCAGAGGGTCTCTACTTACCTCAGAGAGATCTTTACCCACCCCAGGAGGGTTCCCACTCACCCCAGGAGGGTCCCCACTTACCCCAGAGGGTCTCTACTTACCTCAGAGAGATCTTTACCCACTCCAGGAGGGTCCCCACTTACCCCAGGGGGTCTCTACTTACCCCAGAGGAGTCTGTACCCACCCCAGGGGGTCCCTACTTACCTCAGAGAAGTCTGTACCCACCCCAGGAGGGTCCCCACTTACCCCAGGAGAGTCCCCACTCACCCCAGGAGGGTCCCCACTTACCCCAGAGGGTCCCCACTTACCCCAGAGAAGTCTCTACCCACCCCAGGAGGGTCCCCACTCACCCCAGGAGCGTCCCCATTTACCCTGGGGGGTCTCTACTTACCTCAGAGAGCTCTTTACCCACCCCAGGAGGGCCCCCACTTACCCCAGGGGGTCCCCACTTACCCCAGAGGAGTCTGTACCCACCCCAGGAGGGTCCACACTTACCCCCGGGGGTTCCTACTTACCCCAGAGAAGTCTCTACCCCCCCCCAGGAGGGTCCCCCCTCACCCCAGAGCCCTCTCCCTGTCCCCCACCCCCCAAAATCCCCCCGTGACCCCCGTGTCCCCCCTCCCCAGCCATGCACACGCCGGCCCCGGCCGAGCTCTTCATCTCGGGGGCCCTTCCCGGCTCGGGGACGTTCCCGTCGTCGTCGGCGCTCGGCCCTTACCAGCACCCGGCGTCCTTCGGGGGCCGCAGCTTCCCGGTGGGGTCCCCGCTGAGCCTGCCCGAGGCCGCCTTCAGCCCCGGCTCCAACGGGCTGCTGTCCCCGCACGACCCTCTGCTGCACATCAAGCCCGCCCAGCCCGCCGTGCCCTCCTCGCTGGGCTTCGAGCGCCTGGGCTCGGCCGTGCTGGGCTCGGCGCTGCCCGCCCAGACCCCCCCGTACCGCCCGGCTCCCAGTTCGTCCCAGTTCAACCTGCTGTCGGCCCCGCTGCCCGCCGAGCAGCCCCCCCAGCTCTACAACGCGCCCGTTTTTGGGGGGGCGGGAGCGGCGGCGGCGGCGGGCGGCGCGGCGGGGGGGGGCGGCGGCGACCGGGCCATATCGCGACAGGACAGCGTCATCAAGCACTACCAGCGGCCCGGGGGGGCCCAGCCCCAGCTGCCCCCCGCGCCGCCCCCCCCCCCCGGCCCACAGCCTGCAGCACTACCTGAGCTGCGGGGGCTCCTACCAGCAGGTGCCCCCCCACCGCGCCCCCCTGTCCTGCAGCCCCCTGGGCGACCAGTCGCCCGCCAGCTCCGAGGGCTCCCAGCAGCCCCCCAAGGCCGCGCCGCCCCCCCCGCCCCCCCCTCCGCCGGCCCCCCGGCCCGAGCCGGGCTACCGGCCCATCATCCAGTCGCCCGCCTACTCGGGGGGCAGCGCGGGGGGCAACGGGGCGGCGGCCCCGGGGGGCGGCGGCGGCGCGGGGGGGGGCAAGTCCAAGAGCTACTCGGCGTCGCGGCAGCCGCCCCCCCGCTCCACCAACACCCCCAAGTGCCAGAGCGGCTACACCCCCGGCACCCCCAAGCCCAGCTCCGTCATCGCCAGCCAGTCGCCCGCCTACTCGCCCGGGCAGCCCCCCCAGAGCCTGCTGGCCATGGGGGGGGCCCCGGGCTACAGCGGCCCCCCGGGGGCCCCCCCGAGCCTGGGCGGGGGGGCGCAGCCCGCGGGGGGGTTCGCGGGCGGGCAGGGCGGGGAGCTGGGGGGCAAAGCCCCCGCTTACCAGGGCGGGGGGCAGGGGGCGGCGCAGGGGGGGCTGCAGCCCTGCGTCAGCGGGGGGGGCACCTACTCGCCCGAGCAGCTCCAGGCGCTGCCCTACGCGGTGCAGCCCGAGGGCGGCCAGGCCGGGGGCTACGGCCCGCCGGCCCCCTCGCAGGGGCTGCCCACCGCCAGCCCCTCGCTCACCTACAGCACCGGCCACTCGCCCGCCATGCCCCCCGGGCCCCCCCTGCCCTACGCCGGCCTGGGGGGCTCCAGCCCCTCGCCCATCATCCGCCCGCTGCAGTCGCCGCCGGCCGCGCGGCCCCAGAGCGGCGCGTCCCCGGGGCAGTCCCAGAAGTACCTGGGCTCGGTGCTGTCCCCCTCCTTCATGGGCCCCCCCCAGGCCTACGGGGGGGCCCCGGGCGGGGGCCTGGAGCGGCCGCCGCCCCCTCCCCAGCCCGGGGCGCCGCCGGGCGCTTTCGGGAAGGGGGCGAAGGGGGACGCCGAGCAGCTGCTGGCGGCCGAGCGCAGCGAGGACGAGGATTTCCTCATCCAGCACCTCCTGCAGGCGCCCAGCCCGCCCCGCGAGGGGCTGGGGGGCTGCGAGGAGCGCGGGGGGGCCGCCAAGGCGCTGGGGGGGTACGGGGGGGGCGCTGGGCAAGGAGGAGAGGTACCAGCTGCAGAGCGTCATCCGCCCCAACTCCAACCTGGAGGCGCCGCTGGAGCTGGCGCTGCTCAAGGAGAAGAAGAAGCCCGAGCGGGGCAAGGAGTTCCGGGGCTCCGCCGGGGGGGCGGGCGGCGGCGGCGGGGGGGGCGAGGGCCTGGCGGCCACCTCGGTGGTGCACTACGGCCACCAGCCCCCCCCGGGCGGGCTGGACTCGTACGAGCTGCAGAAGAAGCCCCCCGAGCCGCAGCAGCAGCAGCAGCAGCAGCAGCAGCAGCACCTGCCCGGCGGGAAGGAGCTGGGGCAGCCCCCGCCGCCGCCCCCCCCGCACTCCTACCTGCCCAAGACCCCCGAGCACGGCCGGGGGGGGCTGGTGGGCGAGGGGCCCCCCCTGGAGCCCCACAACCTGCTGCTGGACCCCCCGCCCGAGCTGGGGGGGTCCCTGCTGCCCTCGGTGCTGACGCACACGCAGAGCCAGCTGCACCCCCGGCCCAAGGCGCGGCCCCCCGCCCTGGACGTTCACCTGCTGGAGCAGCAGCGCCGGATGCCCCCCCCGCCGCCGCCGCCGCCGCCCCCCCCGCAGCCCCCCGCGCCCCCCGCCGCCCCCCCGGCCGCCCCCCCGGCCGCCCCCTCCCCGCAGCTGCTGCTGGAGGCTCACCTGCACCAGGTGCGCTCGCAGGGGCTGGACCCCCAGGCCGGGCCCCCGCCGCTGCCCCCCGACTCCATGGAGGTGCTGCCCCCCCCGCAGGAGATCCAGGACTTCCTGGAGCCCCCCCTGGGGCTGGAGCAGCACCTGGGGCAGGGCGGGGGCGTGCAGGGCCCCCCCGGGCACCTGCTGGACCCCGAGGGGGGGGTCCCGGCCGTGCCCCCCGAGGCCAAGGACCAGTTCTCGGAGGGGGGCAGCCCGGCGGGGGGCAAGGGGCGCTTCGTGCCCCTCACCTCCATCTGCTTCCCGGACGCGCTGCTGCAGGACGAGGACCGCGGCTTCTTCCCGGGCATGGAGGACATGTTCGGGCCGCCCCCCGAGGACTTCCCCAAGCCCGCCGAGGACGAGGACGACGAAGGCCCCCACCCTCATCACCACCACCACCACCACCACCACCACCACCACCGGGGCGGGCTGGAGGGGCGGCCCGAGGGGCTGAAACCGCCGCCGGCCTACGACATGGGGCAGAGCTACCCCTCGTTCTGCCCCCAGGACGGGCCCCCCGGCGAGGGTCCCCCGCCCGGGGCGCTGGGGCTGGAGCCCCCCAAGCACGAGCTGCCGTCCACGGTCAACGCGGAGCCGCTGGGGCTCATCCAGAGCACCGGGGACCCCCCCAAAGCCCCCCCGCCGCCTCCGCCCCCGCCGCCGCTCAGCACCCCGCTGTTCTGCTCCTCCAAGCCCAAGAAGCTGCTCAAGACGTCGTCCTTCCACCTGCTGCGGCGCCGCGAGCCCTTCCCGCCGCCCAAGAAGACGTACGCGCAGGAGTACGAGTTCCAGGACGACGAGGACAAGGCCGACGTGCCCGCCGACATCCGCCTCAACTCCCGCCGCCTGCCCGACCTGCTGCCCGACCTCATCTCCAGCTGCCGCCGCGCCCCCCCTCGCCCCCATGGGCGACATCGACTTCTGCCCCCCTCACCCCGGCGCCCACCACCACCCGCACCACCAGCACCCCGCCGGTGCCGCCGCCGGCGCCGGCGCCGCCGCCGGCCCCAAGAAGCGCGGCCGCAAACCCACCAAGCCCAAGCGAGAGGGGCCCCCCCGGCCCCGCGGCCGCCCCCGCATCCGGCCCCTGGAGCCCCCCGGCTTCACCGACGGCGCCAAGAGGCCGCGGGGACGGGGCAGAGGGCGCGGCAAGAGGGCGGCGGACGAGGCCGACGGCGCCGAGCCGCTCAAGCCGCTCAAGGTGAGGGGGACGGGGGGGGTCTGGGGTTTGCTGAATGGTGCCAGAACGGTTCAGGGTTGGAGGTAAAGGTGACTGGGAGGGTCTCAAGGTGGGAATTTGGGGGGTTTGGGGTGGTTTGGGGGCTACAAATGGTCCCAAAATGGCTCAAAGTTGGAGGTAAAGGTGACTGGGAGGCCCTCAAGGTGGAGATTTGGGGGGTTTGGGGTGGTTTGGGGGCTTCAAATGGTCCCAAAATGGTTCAAAGTTGGAGATAAAGGTGACTTGGAGGCCCTCAGGGAGAGGATTTGGGGGGGTCTTGGGGTGTTTGGGGCAGTTTGGGGGTTTCTTGGTGGTTTGATGGTCCTCAAATGGTCCCAAAATGGCTCAAAGTTGGAGATAAAGGTGACTGGGAGGGCCTCAAGGTGGGAATTTGGGGGGTTTGGGGTGGTTTGGGGGCTACAAATGGTCCCAAAATGGTTCAAAGTTGGAGGTAAAGGTGAGTTGGGTCCCTCAGGGTGGGAATTTGGGGGGTTTGGGGTGGTTTGGGGGCTTCAAATGGTCCCAAAGTGGCTCAAAGTTGGAGATGAAGGTGAGTTGGAGGCCCTCAAGGTGAGGATTTGGGGGACGGGGCAGAGGGCACGGCAAGAGGGCGGCGGACGAGGCCGACGGCGCCGAGCCGCTCAAGCCGCTCAAGGTGAGGGGGACGGGGGGGTAAAGGGGGGGGTTTGGGGGCTCCCCGGGGTTTGCTGAGCCTCAAACAGTGACAGAATGGTTCAGGGTTGGAGGTAAAGGTGACTGGGAGGGCCTCAGGGTAAGGATTTAGGGCTTTAGGGGGGTTCGAGGGCTTCAAATAGTCCCAAAATGTCTTCAAATGGTCCCCAAATGCCCCAAAACTGCAGATAAATGTGACTTGGAGGCCCTCAAGGTGAGGATCTGGAGGGTCTTGGGAGGTGGATAAAGGGGTGTTTGGGGGCTCCCCATGGTTTCCTGTCTTCAAATGGTCTTCAAAATGGCCCCAAAATGCCCCAAATTTGGAGGTAGAGGTGGCTTGGAGGCCCTCAAGGTGAGGATTTGGGGGACTTGGGGTGTTTGGGGGTTTGTTGGTGGTTTGATGCTCCTCAACTGGTCTTCCAATTGGCCCCAAAATGCCCCAAAACTGGAGATAAAGGTGCCTTGGAGGCCCTCAAGGTGAGGATTTGGGGGCCTTGCATTGTTTGGGGGTGGGTAAGGGGGTGTTTGGGGGCTCCCTGGGGTTTGCTGAACCTCAAATGGTGCCAGAATGGTTCAGGGTTGGAGGTAAAGGTGACTGGGAGGGCCTCAAGGTGGGGATTTGGGGGGTTTGGGGTGGTTTGGGGGCTTCAAATGGTCCCAAAATGGTTCAAAGTTGGAGGTAAAGGTGACTTGGAGGCCCTCAGGGTGGGAATTTGGGGGGTTTGGGGTGGTTTGGGGGCTTCAAATGGTCCCAAAATGGTTCAAAGTTGGAGATAAAGGTGACTTGGAGGGCCTCAAGGTGAGGATTTGGGGGACGGGGCAAGAGGGCGGCGGACGAGGCCGACGGCGCCGAGCCGCTCAAGCCGCTCAAGGTGAGGGGGACAGGGGGGGTCTGGGGGGTAAAGGGGGGGGTTTGGGGGCTTCAAATGGTCCCCAAATGGTTCAAAGTTGGAGGTAAAGGTGACTTGGAGGGTCTTAAGGTGGGAATTTGGGGGCTGGGGGGTCTTGGGGGCTGTTTGAGGTGGTTTTGGGGCTTCAGATGGTCCCAAAATGCCCCAAAACAGGAGATAAAGGTGACTTGGAGACCCTCAGGTGAGGATTTGGGGGGTTTGAGGTGGTTTTGGGGCTTCAAATGGTCCCAAAATGCCCCAAAACTGGAGCTAGAGGTGAGTTGGGTCCCTCAAGGGGAGGATTTGGTGGGGAATTGGGGTGTTTGGGGCAGTTTGGGGGGTTGTTGGTGGTTTGATGGTCCTCAAATGGTCCCGAAATGGCCCAAAACTGGAGATAAAGGTGACTTGGAGGCCCTGAAGGTGGGAGTTTGGGGGAATTTGGGAGGTTTGGGGGCTTCAAATGGTCCCAAAATGGCTCAAAATTGGAGATAAAGGTGAGTTGGAGGCCCTCAGGGTGAGGATTTGGGGGGTTTGAGGGCTTCAAATGATCCCAAAATGGCTCAAAGTTGGAGGTAAAGGTGACTTGGAGACCCCCAAGGTGAGGATTTGGGGGACTTGGGGTGTTTGGGGGCTTCAAATGGTCCCAAAATGGTTCAAAGTTGGAGGTAAAGGTGAGCTGGAGGCCCTCAGGGTGGGAATTTGGGGGGTTTGGGGTGGTTTGGGGACTTCAAATGGTCCCCAAATGGTTCAAAGTTGGAGATAAAGGTGAGTTGGAGGCCCTCAGGGTGAGGATTTGGGGGACGGGGCAAGAGGGCGGCGGACGAGGCCGACGGCGCCGAGCCGCTCAAGCCGCTCAAGGTGAGGGGGACGGGGGGGTAAAGGGGGGGGTTTGGGGGCTTCAAATGGTCCCAAAATGGTTCAAAGTTGGAGATAAAGGTGAGCTGGAGGCCCTCAAGGTGGGAATTTGGGGGCTGGGGGGTCTTGGGGGCTGTTTGAGGTGGTTTTGGGGCTTCAGATGGTCCCAAAATGCCCCAAAACAGGAGATAAAGGTGAGTTGGAGACCCTCAGGTGAGGATTTGAGAGGTTTGGGGGCTTCAAATGGTCCCAAAATGGCCCAAAACAGGAGATAAAGTTGACTTGGAGACCCTCAGGTGAGGATTTGGGGGAATTGGGGTGTTTGAGGCAGTTTGGGGGGTTGTTGGTGGTTTGATGGTCCTCAAATGGTCCCAAAATGGTTCAAAGTTGGAGATAAAGGTGACTTGGAGACCCTCAGGTGAGGATTTGGGGGGGTTGGGGTGGTTTGGGGGCTTCAAATGGTCCCCAAATGCCCCAAAACTGGAGATGGAGGTGAGTTGGGTCCCTCAAGGGGAGGATTTGGGGGGTCTTGGGGGGTGTTTGAGGTGGTTTTGGGGCTTCAAATGGTCCCCAAATGCCCCAAAACTGGAGATAAAGGTGAGTTGGGTCCCTCAAGGGGAGGATTTGGGGGGTCTTGGGGGGTGTTTGAGGTGGTTTTGGGGCTCCCCGGGGTTTGTTGCCCCCCAAATGGTTCCAAAATGGCCCCAAACTGGAGATAAAGGGGAGTTGGGTCCCTCAAGGGGAGGGTTTGGGATTTGGGGGGTCTTGGGGGGTGTTTGAGGTGGTTTTGGGGCTCCCCGGGGTTCGTTGCCCCCCAAATGGCCCCAAAATGCCCCAAAACTGGAGATGGAGGTGAGTTGGGGCCCTCAAGGGGAGGATTTGGGGGAATTGGAGGCTTCAAATGGTCCCAAAATGCCCCAAAACTGGAGATGGAGGTGAGTTGGGGCCCTCAAGGGGAGGATTTGGGGGGTTTGGGGGATCTTGGGGGGTGTTTGAGGTGGTTTTGGGGCTTCAAATGGTCCCAAAATGCCCCAAAATTGGAGATAAAGGTGAGTTGAGTCCCTCAAGGGGAGGATTTGGGGGGTTTGGGGTGGTTTGGGGGCTTCAAATGGTCCCAAAATGGTTCAAAGTTGGAGGTAAAGGTGACTTGGAGGCCCTCAGGGTGGGAATTTGGGGGGTTTGGGGTGGTTTGGGGGCTTCAAATGGTCCCCAAATGGCCTAAAGTTGGAGATAAAGGTGAGCTGGAGGCCCTCAGGGTGAGGATTTGGGGCACTTGGGGTGTTTGGGGCAGTTTGGGGGTTTCTTGGTGGTTTCATGGTCCTCAAATGGTCCCAAAATGGATCAAAGTTGGAGGTAAAGGTGACTTGGAGGCCCTCAGGGTGGGGATTTGGGGGACTTGGGGTGTTTGGGGGCTTCAAATGGTCCCAAAATGGCTCAAAATTGGAGGTAAAGGTGACTTGGGTACCTCAAGGGGAGGATTTGGGGGGTTTTGGGGCTTCAAATGGTCCCAAAATGGCCCAAAACTGGAGATAAAGGTGACTTGGAGGCCCTCAAGGGGAGGATTTGGGGGACTTGGGGTGGTTTGAGGGCTTCAAATGGTCCCCAAATGCCCCAAAACTGGATCTAGAGTTGAGTTGGGTCCCTCAAGGGGAGGATTTGGGGGGTCTTGGGGTGTTTGGAGGTGGTTTTGGGGCTTCAAATGGTCCCCAAATGCCCCAAAACTGGAGATAAAGGTGACTTGGGGCCCTCAAGGGGAGGATTTGGGGGGGTTGGGGTGGTTTGGGGGCTTCAAATGGTCCCCAAATGCCCCAAAACTGGAGATAAAGGTGAGTTGGGTCCCTCAAGGTGAGGGTTTGGGGGGTTTGGGGGCTTCAAATGGTCCCAAAATGGCCCAAAATTGGAGATAAAGGTGACTTGGAGACCCTCAGGTGAGGATTTGGGGGACTTGGGGTGGTTTTGGGGCTTCAAATGGTCCCCAAAATGCCCCAAAACTGGAGATGGAGGTGAGTTGGGTCCCTCAGGGTGAGGATTTGGGGGGGTTGGGGGGTCTTGGGGGGTGTTTGAGGTGGTTTTGGGGCTTCAAATGGTCCCCAAATGCCCCAAAACTGGAGATGGAGGTGAGTTGGGTCCCTCAAGGGGAGGATTTGGGGGGTCTTGGGGGGTGTTTGAGGTGGTTTTGGGGCTCCCCGGGGTTCGTTGCCCCCCAAATGGTCCCCAAATGCCCCAAAATTGGGGTTTTCAGTGACCTGGAGACCCTCCAGGGGAAGGGCTGGGGACAAGGGGAGGTCCTGGGGGACACTGGGGGGGTCACTGGGGGTACTGGGGGGTCACTGGGGGGTCACTGGGGGACACTGGGGGACACTGGTGGTACTGGGAGCCATGGGGGGGTCACTGGTGGTACTGGGGGGTCACTGGGGGTCACTGGGGGGTCACTGATGGTACTGGGGGGTCACTGGGGGTCACTGGGGGGTCACTGGGGGACACTGGGGGGTCACTGGGGGGTCATTGAGGGTCACTGGGGGGTCACTGATGGTACTGGGGGGGTCACTGGGGGTCACTGGTGGTACTGGGGGGTCACTGGGGGGTCACTGGTGATACTGGGGGGGTCACTGGGGGTCACTGGGGGTCACTGGTGGTACTGGGGAGTCACTGAGGGTCACTGGGGGGTCACTGGTCCATCCTGGGCCCCCCCAGATCAAACTGGTCGTGTCCAAGGGGGGTCACTGGTGGTACTGGGATTTATGGGGGGGTCACTGGGGGAGGTCACTGGTGATACTGGGGTGGTCACTGGTGGTACTGGGAGCTATGGGGGGGTCACTGGGGGTCACTGGTGGTACTGGGGATCACTGGGTGGATCACTGGTGGTACTGGGAGCTATGGGGGGGGGGTCACTGGTCCATCCTGGACCCCCCCAGCTCAAACTGGCCGTGTCCAGGGGGGGCCACTGGTGATACTGGGGTGGTCACTGGTGGTACTGGGGGATCACTGGTGGTCACTGGTGGTCACTGGGGGGGTCACAGGTGGTACTGGGAGCTATGGGGGGGTCACTGGGGGTCACTGGTCCATACTGGATCCCCCCAGCTCAAACTGGCTGTGTCCAGGGGTGCCACTGGTGTCACTGGGGTGGTCACTGGTGGTACTGGGAGCTGTGGGGGGGTCACTGGTGGTACTGGGGGGTCACTGGGGGTCACTGGTGGTACTGGGAGCTATGGGGGGGTCACTGGGGGTCACTGCCCCCCCCGCCCCTCCCCAACCCCCCCTTTTTCCCCCCCCCAGCTCAAACTGGCCATGTCTGGGGGGTCACTGGTGTCACTGGGGTGGTCACTGGTGGTACTGGGGGGGTCACTGGTGATACTGGGAGGGTCACAGGTGGTACTGGGAGCTATGGGGGGGTCACTGGTGATACTGGTGGTACTGGGAGCTATGGGGGGGTCACTGGTGGTACTGGGGGGGTCACAGGTGGTACTGGGGGGTCACTGGGGGACACTGAGGGGGTCACTGGTGGTACTGGGGGGTCACTGGGGAGTCACTGGGGGGTCACTGGTGGTACTGGGGGGTCACTGGGGGGTCACTGGTGGTACTGGGAGGGTCACAGGTGGTACTGGGATTTATGGGAGGGTCACTGGGGGGGTCACTGGTGATACTGGGAGGGTCACAGGTGGTACTGGGAGCTATGGGGGTGGGTCACTGATGGTACTGAGGGGTCACTGGTGATACTGGTGGTACTGGGAGCTATGGGGGGGTCACTGGTGGTACTGGGGGGGTCACTGGGGGTCACTACCCCCCCCGACCCCCCCTTTTCCCCCCCCCAGCTCAAACTGGCCGTGTCTGGGGGGAGTCACTGGTGTCACTGGGGTGGTCACTGGTGATACTGGGAGGGTCACTGGTGATACTGGGAGGGTCACTGGTGATACTGGGAGGGTCACAGGTGGTACTGGGAGCTATGGGGGGGTCACTGGTGGTACTGGGGGGGGTCACTGGTGATACTGGGATGGTCACAGGTGGTACTGGGAGCTATGGGGGGGTCACTGGTGGTACTGGGGGGGTCACTGGGGGTCACTGCCCCCCCCCGGGACCCCCCCCCCCTGACCCCCCCTTTTTCCCCCCCCCCAGCTCAAACTGGCCGTCTCCAAAGCGGGCGACGCCCCTCCCTGCGCCCCTCCCCCCCGCGGCGGGGGGGGGGGGCCAGCGCCGCCGCCCCTCCCCCCCCCCGCCCCCCCCCCCACCGCCTCCCCCTCCCCCCCCCTCCCCCTCCGCCCCCCCCCCAATTCCCGGGGGTCTCCGAGGGGGCCCCCTCCCCGGGCCGGGAGCGGCTCCTGAAGCAGAAGCTGCGGGAGGCGGAGGAGAAGCAGCCGGAGATGAAGTCGGGCTTCATGGCCTCCTTCCTCGACTTCCTCAAGGCGGGCAAGCGGCAGCCGCTGCCCCCCGGCCCCTCCAAGCCCCCCCAGAACCCCCCCCGGGCCGCCCCCCACCAACCCCCGCCCCCCAATCCCCCTCCTCCTCCTCCTCCTCCTCCTCCTCCTCCTCCTCCCGCCCCTTTCCAGGTGGGCCCCCCCGTCCTGGGGGCTGCCCTGGAGGGGGGGGAAGGGGACGGGCTGGTCATGGCCTGCCCCTCGCCCTGCAAGCGCCTGGACGAGGAGCTCAAGCGCAACCTGGAGACGCTGCCGTCCTTCTCCTCCGACGAGGAGGACTCGGTCAGCAAGAACCAGGACCTGCAGAAGAGCATCAGCTCGGCCATCTCCGCCCTCGACGAGCCCCCCGAGCGCAGGGAGAACCCCGAGGCCCACGGTGAGACAGGGGAGGGGAGGGGAAGGGGGGGGTCACGGGGAGGTTCTGGGGGTCACGGGGAGCTTCCGGGACCTCTTGGGGGTCACAGGGAGCTTCTGGGGGTCACAGGGAGCTTCTGGGGGTCACAGGGAGCTTTTGGAACCATGGAGAGGTTCTGGGGGTCACGGGGACCTTCCAGGACCTTCTGGGGATCACAGGGAGCTTCTGGGATCATAGGGAGCTTCTGGGAGTCATAGGGACCTTCCGTGACCTTCTGGAGGTCACAGGGACCTTCTGGGGGTCATGGGGAGCTTCCAGGACCCATAGGGACCTTCTGGAGGTCACAGGGAGCTTCTGGGATCATAGGGAGCTTCTGGGAGTCACAGGGACCTTCTGGAACCATGGAGAGGTTCTGGGGGTCACAGGGACCTTTCAGGACCTCCTGGGGGTCACAGGGAGCTTCTGGAGGTCACAGGGAGCTTCTGGGAGTCATAGGGACCTTCCGTGACCTTCTGGAGGTCACAGGGAGCTTCGGGGGGTCACAGGGAGCTTCCAGGACCCATAGGGACCTTCTGGAGGTCACAGGGAGCTTCTGGGAGTCATAGGGACCTTCCAGGACCTTCTGGAGGTCACAGGGACATCCTGGGGGTCACAGGGACGTTTTGGGGGTCACAGGGAGCTTCTGGGAGTCATAGGGACCTTCCAGGACCTCCTGGGGGTCACAGGGAGCTTCTGGAACCATAGAGAGCTTGTGGGGGTCACAGGGACCTTCTGGGGGTCACAGGGACCTTCCAGGACCTTCTGGGGGCCACAGGGAACTTCTGGAACCATAAAGAGCTTCTGGGAGTCATAGGGACCTTCCAAGACCTTCTGGGGGTCACAGGGACCACCTGGGGGTCACAGGGACCTCCTGGGGGTCACAGGGAGCTTCTGGAACCATAAAGAGCTTCTGGGGGTCACAGGGAGCTTCCAGGACCCATAGGGACCTTCTGGAAGTCACAGGGAGCTTCTGGGGGTCACAGGGACCTCCTGGGGGTCACAGGGAGCTTTTGGAACCATAGAGAGCTTCTAGGAGTCATAGGGACCTTCCAGGACCTCCTGGGGGTCACAGGGACCTCCTGGGATCATAGGGACCTTCCAGGACCTCCTGGGGGTCACAGGGAGCTTTTGGAACCATAAAGAGCTTGTGGGGGTCACAGGGAGCTTCTGGGAGTCATAGGGACCTTCCAGGACCTCCTGAGGGTCACAGGGAGCTTCTGGAACCATAGAGAGCTTCTAGGAGTCATAGGGATCTTCCAGGACCTCCTGGGGGTCACAGGGACCTCCTGGGATCATAGGGACCTTCCAGGACCTCCTGGGGGTCACAGGGAGCTTTTGGGACCCATAGGGACTTTCTGGAGGTCACAGGGAGCTTCTGGAACCATAGGGACCTTCCAGGACCTTCTGGGGTCACACGGAGCTCGTGAAGGTCACAGGGAGCTTCTGGAACCATAGAGAGCTTCTAGGAGTCATAGGGACCTTCCAGGACCTCCTGGGGGTCACAGGGAGCTTCTGGGGGTCACAGGGAGCTTCTGGAGTCTTCTGGAGGTCACAGGGAGCTTCTGGGAGTCATAGGGACCTTCCGTGACCTTCTGGAGGTCACAGGGACCTTCTGGGGGTCACAGGGCGCTCCTGGGGGTCACAGGGAGCTTCCAGGACCCATAGGGACCTTCTGGAGGTCACAGGGAGCTTCTGGGAGTCATAGGGACCTTCCAGGACCTTCTGGGGGTCACAGGGACCTCCTGGGATCATAGGGACCTTCTGGGGGTCACAGGGAGCTTTTGGAACCATAAAGAGCTTCTGGGAGTCATAGGGACCTTCCAGGACCTTCTGGAGGTCACAGGGAGCTCCTGGGGGTCACAGGGAGCTTCTGGGAGTCATAGGGACCTTCCAGGAACTCCTGGGGGTCACAGGGAGCTTTCAGGACCTTCTGGGGATCACAGGGAGCTTCTGGAGTCTTCTGGAGATCACAGGGACCTTCCAGGATCTTCTGGAAGTCACAGGGACCTTCCGGGACCTCCTGGGGGTCACAGGGAGCTTCTGGAACCATAGGGACCTTCTGGAGGTCACAGGGAGCTTCTGGGAGTCAGAGGGACCTTCCAGGACCTTCTGGAGGTCACAGGGACCTTCCAGGACCCATAGGGACCTTCTGGGCGTCACAGGGAGCTTCCAGGAACTTCTGGGGGTCACAGGGACCTTCTGGGGGTCACAGGGACCTTCCGTGACCTTCTGGAGGTCACAGGGAGCTCCTGGGGGTCACAGGGACCTTCTGGAGGTCACAGGGAGCTCCTGGGGGTCACAGGGATCTTCCAGGACCTTCTGGAGGTCACAGGGAGCTCCTGGGGGTCACAGGGATCTTCCAGGACCTTCTGGAGGTCACAGGGAGCTTCGGGGGGTCACAGGGATCTTCCAGGACCTTCTGGGGGTCCCAGGGAGCTTCCAGGACCTTCTGGGGGTCTCCGGGACCTTCCAGGACCTCCCAGGACTCACAGGGACTCTCCAGGACCTCCTGGGGGTCTCAGGGACCTTCCAGGACCTTCTGGGGGTCACAGGGACCTTCCAGGACCTGCAGGGCCTTTCCGTGCCCCCCCCCCCGACCTCCGTGTCCCCTTTTCCCCCCCCCACAGACGCCCCCCCACCGGAGGAGGAGGAGGAGGAGGAGGAGGAGGAGGAGGAAGACGAGCCCCCCCCCACACCCCCCCCCCCCACCACCACCACCCCCCCTCCCCCCCGGAGCCCCCCCAGCAGCCCGAGCCCCCCCCCCAGGGCCCGCCCGTCACCCCCCCCCCTCCCGCGGGGGGAGGAGGAGGAGGAGGAGGAGGAGCCAAGGGGGGCTCCCCCGCGCCCCCCCCCGCCCCCCGCGCCCCCCCCCCGGTCCCCCGAGGGGGAGGAGCCCCCCCCGGACGCGCGGGCCCTGCACCTGGCCCAGAAACAGGAGACGGCGGCGGTTTGTGGGGACACCAGCGAGGAGGAGGCCGAGAGCGGAGGGGAGGGCATCTTCAGGGAGAGGGACGAGTTCGTGGTCAGGGTGGAGGATATCCCCGCCCTCAAGGTGGGTACGGGGCACTGGGAGGCACTGGGAGGGACTGGGAATCATTGGGGGTCATTGGGAGGGACTGGAGGCATCTTGAGGGAGAGGGACGAGTTCGTGGTCAGGGTGGAGGATATCCCCGCCCTCAAGGTGGGTACGGGGCACTGGGGGGGGGCTGGGGGGCACTGGGGGGCACTGGGAGGGACTGGGGGGACTGGGGGGCACTGGGAGGGATTGGGAGTCAGGCCATGGCACTGGGAGGGACTGGGAATCATTGGGAGGGACTGGAGGCATCTTCAGGGAGAGGGACGAGTTCGTGGTCAGGGTGGAGGATATCCCCGCCCTCAAGGTGGGTACGGGGCACTGGGGGGGCACTGGGGGGGACTGGGGGTCACTGGGGGGAACTGGGGGGCACTGGGAGGGACTGGGGGGGGACTGGGAGTCACTGGGGGGGACTGGGAGGGACTGGAGGCATCTTCAGGGAGAGGGACGAGTTCGTGGTCAGGGGGGAGGATATCCCCGCCCTCAAGGTGGGTACGGGCAACTGGGGGGCACTGGGGGGGCACTGGGGGGCACTGGGAGGGACTGGGGGGGACTGGGAGTCACTGGGAGGGATTGGGAGTCAGGCCATGGCACTGGGAGGGACTGGGAATCATTGGGAGGGACTGGAGGCATCTTCAGGGAGAGGGACGAGTTCGTGGTCAGGGTGGAGGATATCCCCGCCCTCAAGGTGGGTACGGGGCACTGGGGGGGGGCTGGGAGGGACTGGGGGGCACTGGGGGGAACTGGGAGTCAGGAAATGGCACTGGGAGGGACTGGGAGGGACTGGAGGCATCTTCAGGGAGAGGGACGAATTCGTGGTCAGGGTGGAGGATATCCCCGCCCTCAAGGTGGGTACGGGGCACTGGGGGGCACTGGGGGGGGACTGGGGGGGACTGGGAGGGACTGGGAATCATTGGGGTCATTGGGAGGGACTGGGAGGGACTGGAGGCATCTTGAGGGAGAGGGACGAGTTCGTGGTCAGGGTGGAGGATATCCCCGCCCTCAAGGTGGGTACGGGGCACTGGGGGGGGCTGGGGGGCACTGGGGGGCACTGGGAGGGACTGGGGGGCACTGGGAGTCACTGGGAGGGATTGGGAGTCAGGCCATGGCACTGGGAGGGACTGGGAATCATTGGGAGGGACTGGAGGCATCTTCAGGGAGAGGGACGAGTTCGTGGTCAGGGGGGAGGATATCCCCGCCCTCAAGGTGGGTACGGGGCACTGGGGGGCACTGGGAGGGACTGGGGGGGGACTGGGGGGGCACTGGGGGGCACTGGGAGTCAACACATGGCACTGGGAGGGACTGGGGGGCACTGGAAGCATCTTCAGGGAGAGGGACGAGTTCGTGGTCAGGGTGGAGGATATCCCCGCCCTCAAGGTGGGTACGGGGCACTGGGGGGGACTGGGGGGCACTGGGGGGGGCTGGGGGGCACTGGGGGGGACTGGGGGGCACTGGGAGGGACTGGGGGGCACTGGAGGCATCTTCAGGGAGAGGGACGAGTTCGTGGTCAGGGTGGAGGATATCCCCGCCCTCAAGGTGGGTCTGGGCAACTGGGGGGGGCTGGGGGGCACTGGGAGGGACTGGGAGTCAGGACATGGCACTGGTGGGCACTGGGAGGGACTGGGAGGGACTGGGAGTCAGGAAATGGCACTGGGGGGCACTGGGAGGGACTGGGAGGGACTGGAGGCATCTTGAGGGAGAGGGACGAGTTCGTGGTCAGGGGGGGGAGGATATCCCCGCCCTCAAGGTGGGTACGGGGCACTGGGGCAGGGCACTGGGGGGGCACTGGGAGTCAGGACATGGCACTGGAGCACTGGGAGAGGGACCAGAGAGCATTTTGTGGGAGCCCCCCCCGAGCTGGGGGGTTTGGGGGGTTCCTTTTGGGTCTGGGGGATTCTTTGGGGTCTGGGGGTTCAGGATGGATCCGGGGGGGTCCGGGGGTGGGTTTTGGGGGTGCTGACCCCCCTTTTGCCCCCAGCTGGGGCTGCAGACGGGCCGGGAACCCCCCGGGCTGGGGGGTTTGGGGGATTCCCTTTGGGTTTGGGGGGGTTCCCTTTGAGTGTGGGGGGTTCCTTTTGGGTCTGGGGGCTTCCTTTGGGGTCTGGGGGGTTCAGGATGGATCCGGGGGGGGTCTGGGGGTGTGTTTTGGGGGTGCTGACCCCCCGTTTTGCCCCCAGCTGGCGCTGCAGACGGGCCGGGAGCCCCCCCCGGGCTGGGGGGGGGCTTTGGGGGATTCCCTTTGGGTCTGGGGGGTTCCTTTTGGGTCTGGGGGCTTCCTTTGGGGTCTAGGGGTTCAGGATGGATCCCGGGGGGGGGTCTGGGGGTGTGTTTTGGGGGTGCTGACCCCCCCTTTTGCCCCCAGCTGGCGCTGGGAGCCCCCCAGGCTGGGGGGTTTGGGGGGTTCCCTTTGGGTTTGGGGGGTTCCTTTTGGGTCTGGGGGCTTCCTTTTGGGTCTGGGGCTTCCTTTGGGTTTGGGGGGCTTCCTTTTGGGTCTGGGGGGTTCAGGATGGATCCGGGGGGCTCTGGGGGTGTGTTTTGGGGGTGCTGACCCCCCGTTTTGCCCCCAGCTGGCTCTGCAGATGGGCCGGGAGCCCCCCGGGCCTGGGGGGGTTCGGGAGGTTCTCTTTGGGTCTGGGGGGTTCCCTTTGGGTCTGGGGGCTTCCTTTGGGGTCTGGGGGGTTCAGGATGGATCCGGGGGGGTCTGGGGGGTGTATTTTGGGGGGTGCTGACCCCCCCTTTACCCCCCAGCTGGCGCTGCAGACGGGGCCGGGAGCCCCCCCGGGCTGGGGGGTTTGGGGGGTTCCCTTTGGGTCTGGGGGGTTCCCTTTGGGTCTGGGGGTTCCTTTGGGGTCTGGGGGCTTCCTTTGGGGTCTGGGGGGTTCAGGATGGATCCGGGGGGGGTCCGGGGGTGTGTTTTGGGGGTGCTGACCCCCCGTTTTGCCCCCCAGCTGGCTCTGCAGACGGGCCGGGAGCCCCCCCCGGGCTGGGGGGTTTGGGGGATTCCCTTTGGGTCTGGGGGGGTTCCCTTTGAGTCTGGGGGCTTCCTTTTGGGTTTGGGGGGTTATTTTGGGTCTGGGGGTTCAGGATGGATCCGGGGGGGTCTGGGGGTGGATTTTGGGGGTGCTGACCCCCCGTTTTGCCCCCAGCTGGCACTGGGAGCCCCCCCAGGCTGGGGGGGATTGGGAGGTTCTCTTTGGGTCTGGGGGGGTTCCTTTGGGTTTTGGGGGGTTCCCTTTGGGTCTGGGGGATTCCTTTGGGGTCTGGGGGGTTCAGGATGGATCTGGGGGGGTTTGGGGCTGGATTTTGGGGGTGCTGACCCCCCCTGTGCCCCCCCTGTGCCCCCCAGCTGGCTCTGGGAGCTCCCCCAGGCTGGGGGGTTTGTGGGATTCCTT
Organism: Manacus candei; assembly: GCF_025592945.1. NCBI lineage: Eukaryota > Metazoa > Chordata > Aves > Passeriformes > Pipridae > Manacus > Manacus candei. The sequence continues at coordinate 40,258 of NW_026138294.1, forward strand.
TGGGTTTGGGGGGTTCCCTTTGGGTCTGGGGGGTTTCCTTTTGGGTCTGGGGGGTTCCCTTTGGGTCTGGGGGCTTCCTTTGGGGTCTGGGGGGTTCAGGATGGATCCGGGGGGGTCCTGGGGGTGGATTTTGGGGGTGCTGACCCCCCTTTTGCCCCCAGCTGGGGCTGCAGACGGGCCGGGAGCCCCCCCGGGCTGGGAGTGTTTGTGGGATTCCCTTTGGGTCTGGAGGGTTCCTTTTGGGTCTGGGGGCTTCCTTTTGGGTTTGGGGGGTTATTTTTGGGTCTGGGGGTTCAGGATGGATCCGGGGGGGTCCGGGGGTGTGTTTTGGGGGTGCTGACCCCCCGTTTTGCCCCCCAGCTGGCTCTGCAGACGGGCCGGGAGCCCCCCCCGGGCTGGGGGGTTTGGGGGATTCCCTTTGGGTTTGGGGGGGTTCCCTTTGAGTGTGGGGGGTTCCCTTTGGGTCTGGGGTTCAGGATGGATCCGGGGGGGTCTGGGGGTGTATTTTGGGGGTGCTGACCCCCGTTTTACCCCCCAACTGGGGCTGCAGACGGACCGGGAACCCCCCCAGGCTGGGGGGGCTTTGGGGGATTCCCTTTGGGTCTGGAGGGTTCCTTTTGGGTCTGGGGGGCTTCCTTTTGGGTTTGGGGGGTTCAGGATGGATCCGGGGGGGTCTGGGCGTGTGTTTTGGGGGTGCTGACCCCCCGTTTTGCCCCCAGCTGGCTCTGCAGACGGGCCGGGAGCCCCCCCCGATCTGGCGGGTGCAGAAGGCGCTGCTGCAGAAATTCACCCCCGAGATCAAGGACAGGGCAGCGCCAGTTCTGCGCCACCAGCAACGTGAGTGGGCACCCCCCGGGCACGGGGGGGACCCCCCCGGAGCCCTCAGAGACCCCCCCCAAAACACGGGACCCCCCCCAAAATCCGGGGCACCCCCAAAAACCCCGGGGTACCCCCCCCCGGAAACCTGAAATCCCCGCTGGAAATCCACCAAAAAACCTGAGACATCCCCCCAAATTTTGGGGTCCCCCAAACCCGGAGGACCACCCCCACAAACCTGGAGTCCCCCTGACCTGTTTAGAGACCCCCCCAAAACACGGGACCCCCCCCCAAAATCCGGGGCACCCCCAAAAACCCCCGGGGCACCCTCCCCAAAAAAACCCGAAATCCGTGCTGGAAATGCCCCAAAAACCTGAGACATCCCCCCAAATTTTGGGGTCCCCCAAACCCAGAGGACCCCCCCATGAACCTGGGGGTCCCCCCCGACCTGCTGGAGGCCCCCCAAAACCCGGGACCCCCCCAAAATCTGGGGCACCCCCAAAACCCCGGGGCACCCCCTCCGAAAACCCTGAAATCCCCGCTGGAAATCCACCAAAAACCTGAGACATCCCCCCAAATTTTGGGGTCCCCACACCAGGGGAAACCCTCCCAAATCTGGGGAGACCCCCCTTCAGCGCTTAGAGACCCCCCCAAAACCGAGACCCCCCCCAAAACCCGGGGCACCCCCAAAAAACCCTGGGCACCCTCCCCGGAAACCTGAAATCCCCGCTGGAAATGCCCCAAAAACCTGAGACATCCCCCCAAATTTTGGGGTTTCCAAAACCCCAAAGGACGCCCCCCATGAACCTGGGGGTCCCCCCTGACCTGTTAGAGACCCCCCCAAAACACGGGACCCCCCCCAAAATCCGGGGGCACCCCCAAAAACCCCAGGGCACCCCCCCAAAAAAAACCCGAAATCCCCGCTGGAAATGCCCCAAAAACCTGAGACATCCCCCCAAATTTTGGGGGGCCCCCAAATTTGGGGGGGACCCTCCCAGAGCTGTCAGGAGCCCCCCCAAAACCTGAGACCCCCCCAAAATCACAAATCTCCCCCCAAAACACTGAATGCTCCTCCAGAACAGGGGACTGGGGGGGGGCTGGGGGTGGTTTTGGGGTCCCTTGAGGTGATTTTGGGGTCCCTGAGGTGAATTTTGGGGTCCCTGAGGTGATTTTGGGGTCCTTGAGGTGATTTTGGGGTCCCCGAGGTGAATTTTGGGGTCCCTGAGATGATTTTGGGGGTCATTTTGGGGTCCTTGAGGTGATTTTGGGGTCCCTGAGATGGTTTTTTGGGGGGGATTTTGGGGTCCTTGAGGTGATTTTGGGGTCCCTGAGGTGATTTTGGGGTCCCTGAGATGGTTTTTGGGGGTCCCAGGGGGTGATTTTGGGGTCCCAGAGGCGATTTGGGGTCCCTGAGATGGTTTTTGGGGGTGATTTTGGGGTCCCTGAGGTGATTTTGGGGTCCCTGAGATGATTTTGGGGTCCCTGAGATGGTTTTTTGGGGGTGATTTTGGGGTCCCAGAGGCGATTTTGGGGTCCCTGAGATGGTTTTTGGGGGTGATTTTGGGGTCTCTGAGGCAATTTTGGGGGTCCCAGAGGTGATTTTGGGGTCCCTGAGATGGTTTTTTGGGGTCCCAGGTGGTGTTTTTGGGGCATGGGGGGTTTTGGGGTCCCCCCTGACCCCCCTTTTACCCCCCCTGCAGTACCTGGGCTATTTTGGGGACGCCAAGCACAGGTACCTGGGGGTTACCTGGGTGGTACCTGTGTGTTACCTGGGGCAGTTTTGTGGGTGATTTTTGGGATACCTGGGGGTGGTTTTTGGGGTGTGGAGGTTTTGGGGTCCCCCCTGACCCCCCTTTCCCCCCCCCCCGCAGTACCTGGGCTATTTTGGGACGCCAAGCACAGGGTACCAGCGGCTCTACGTGAAGTTCCTGGAGAACGTCAACAAGAAGGATTACGTGAGGGTCTGCTCCAGGAAACCCTGGCACCGGGCCCCTGGCGCTCAGGTGAGGCACCTGGGGCACCTGGGGGCACCTGGGGGCATTGGGGGACACACCTGGGCACACCTGGGGGCATTGGGGACACACCTGGGCACACCTGGGGGCATTGGGGACACACCTGGGCACACCTGGGCACACCTGGGGGCATTGGGGACACACCTGGGGGCATTGGGGACACACCTGGGGCATTGGGGGCACACCTGGACACACCTGGGCACACCTGGGGGCATTGGGGACACACCTGGGGGGCATTGGGGGCACACCTGGGCACACCTGGGGGCATTGGGGACACACCTGGGCACACCTGGGCACACCTGGGGGGCATTAGGGGACACCCTGGGGGCATTGGGGACACACCCTGGGCATACCTGGGGGCACCTGGGGGCATTGGGGACACACCTGGGGGCATTGGGGACACACCTGGACACACCTGGGGGCACTGGGGGGACACACCTGGGGGCATTGGGGGCACACCTGGGCACACCTGGGCACACCTGGGGGCATTGGGGACACACCTGGGGGCATTGGGGGGCACACCTGGGGCACACCTGGGGCACACCTGGGGGACATTGGGACCCCCCCCAATCGGCCAAATTTGGGGAGTTGAGGATCCCCCCAAAAGTTGGGGGACACCCCCCAGGGGGCACCTGGAGGACATTGGGGACACACCTGGGGCCACAGTGGACACACCCTGGGAACACTTGGGGGCACATTTGAGGGAGGCGTCCTCAGCCCATTTGGGGGGGTCCCCCAACAATTTGTGCGGGGGGTCCCCCAATGTCGCCCCCA
>NW_026138295.1:0-15000 GCF_025592945.1 Manacus candei
AGATGTGCCATCCATCCCCCCCCTCCCCTTCACCTCCCGCTTTTATCAGTTTTAGCTTCGACTTGGGGTTTGATTTTCTCCTTTTTTTTTTTCTCCCCCCCTTCCCCTCATCCGAGGGGGGTCTGTTGTTTGTAGCTTGTAGACAAAACATTCCAATAATCCGGTTTCAAAGAGAAGAGCACCCACCTTATTTAAACCATAAAGCAATTAAAGCCAGACGTCTAGCCAGATCTAGGGTCCTGTTTTGTTCGCTCCTATTCAGCCCCGCATAGCAGGGAGACAAACAGAGTTGTAAAAGTGGCATTTTTTTGGCTGCGGAAATGTACCTATGGACAGCTGGAGGGTCCTGTCGGTTTTGTGTCCTTTACAAAAGGGCAGATTCGAAATCGGGCGCGCACACACCCCACCAAAAAATACCCAAAAAACCCAAAAAACCACCCCCAGAAACGTAGCGGTGCCTCCGTATTTATACATATATATATATATTTATTTATTTTTCTAGCTTATGTGTCTTTTGCCCTTGCATTTTCGGAGCTCTGAGCGCATCTCTCCCCGGGCAGAAAAGACATGTGCATGTTCACAAGCGCCGGCACACAATGGCTGTATCAGTATGCGAATGCACACACGCGCCATATGTCAAAGAATGCCGAAATCGGAGCATTTTGACACATTAATCCGGGGAAAGGCTTGGCCACAGGGCGTGCTGCCGGGGGCGAGCCGCGTTTCATTTTATCCTTTGAAATTATCGTTATTTATTTTTGAGCCGCACCGGGGTGGTTTTTGTTGAGTTGTTTTGTTGGGGTTTTTTTTGTGGGGTTTTTTTTGTGGGGTTTTTTTTTCCTTCTTTTTATTTATTTATTTATTTATTTTGCCTTTTCGCCGCGGAGGAGGAGAAATTCAATGGCCGAGCCGCACCAGCGCAGCCTCCCAGCAGGGCCAAATGGCATTTTATAACTGGTGTAACCCTTCACCGGGGGCCGAGGAGGAGGAGGAGAAGGGGAGAGGGGGGGAGGATTGAGGATACCGGGGGCCTTGCACATGAACTAAAACTGCGGCAGGATTTTAACCCGACCCAACCCACCACCACCAACAAAAGAAAGCCCCGAGCAGCGGCTTCGCTGCAGACAAAGGGGCATCTCCGGCGCTGCCCGCCGGCTCGGGCGGGGGGCTGGCCGGGGAGAGGGGCTGCAGGGGGGGAGAGGGGCTGGAAGGGGGGGAGAGGGGCTGGAGGGGGGGGAGAGAGGGGTTGGAAGGGGGGAGAGAGGGGATGGAAGGGAGGAGAGAGGGGCTTCGGGGGGGGAGAGGGGCTGGAAGGGGGGAGAGAGGGGCTGGAGGGGGGGGAGAGGGGCTGGAAGAGGGGGGGAGAGGGGTTGGAGGGGGGGAAGAAGGCCTGGAGTGGGGGGAGAGGGGCTGGAAGGGGGGGAGAGGGGCTGGAGGGGGGGGAGAGGGGCTGGAAGGGGGGGAGAGGGGTTGAAGGGGGGGAGAGGGGCTGGAAGGGGGGGAGAGGGGTTGAAGGGGGGGAGAGAGGGGCTGCGGAGGGAAAGGGGGGGCTGGGGAGAGAGGGGGGGCCCGGGGGGAGGGAGGGGGGCTGCGGTGGCACCTGGAAATGAGACCCGCTCGAGTGAAAGGGGGGGCCAAAATGAACTTCCATCCATCAGCGGCCTCGCGACGTCGCTTAAACGCTCGTGACAAGCCCCTCCAGAGAGACGGGTCCGAAACTGCCTCCCAGTCCGGTCCGAATTACGGCGGGGATTATTCTCCTCTCTCTCTCTCTCCCCCTTAATTAATAATGACAAAAAGGGGGTGATTTCGCCCCTCTGCCGCTGCCCGACCCCGCAAGGATTTGATTCTTTATTTGAGGCAGGAGGGAAGGAAGGCGGAGAAAGAGACGGGAGGGAAAGAAAACATTAATGATAATAATAATAACAGTAATAATAATTAAAAAAAAAAAAAAAGATTTGGCATGACATACGTGGAAAGACTTCCCCCTTCTCCTTTTTTATTTATTTATTTATTTATTTTCTGGTCCATAAATCTCTTTGCTCCGCTAAAATGTTTTCTAACCTGACCATTTCATTGCGCTCGTTAAGGTCGGGTTGTTGTTGGGGGTTTTTTTGTTGGTTTTTTTCAGACCTAACACAAAACTGGGATTGTAAAAGGGCTTTTTTTTTTTTTTTTTTTTTTTCGCTACCCCCGCTCCGGGATGTGTCCGCTGATACCCCGCGGGTGCACCCTGTCCCCCTCCGACACAAAAAAAATAAAAAAAAATAAAAAATAAAAAAGAGCCCCCGCTTTTGAGAGCGAGGACACAAATCAGGGGGAAGGAAAAGAAACCTCCGAACGCTGCAGCGAGAAATATTAAAGAGCAATATTTTACGAGATCAGCAGAAGTAATCGCTTCCAGATTTTTTTATTTCGGAGGAACCGGGACGAGGGCGACAAAACGCATTTCGCCCGCCCGCTCTGGTTTGATTAGGGAGATTAAAACGCTGCTCCACTCATTTCATTAAAGGAAGGGCCCTATAACAAGTTTTTATGATTAAACATCCCTCGCTGCTCGTTTTTTATACAATCTCCTGCCCCTTGTTTCCTCTTCAGCAGCCTGGGAAGCGCCCGGGGAAGGGGCCGTCGCTGGTCCCGGCTCCGGGCTCGGTGGGCAGCGGCTTTTCTCGCCTCGGCAGCCCCAGCCCTTGGCAGGACGGGGGGGTTTGACCTTTTCTCAGCCAACAACCCTTCCCCCCCCCCTTTTTTTTTTATAATCTCCCCCCGCACAGGGTAGGGGGGGGGGAAGAGGTTGTGCCTCTGCTTTATTTTTTTGGCCTTTTAGCCCTAAAAATTTGCCGGCGCATCGCCACCACGTTATTTCTTTCTTCGTCCTCCCTCGCTCTGCCCGCGGCTCTTCCCCACCCCAGACATTTATATACGTATATATATTATTTTTTTTCCCCTCCTCGCGACCCTCCGGGTTCGGAGAGACCCCCCCGGCCAAGGCAGACGCTCCCCCCGAGCGGAAGGCAGGGAGCTGCTGCCTTTGCCAGCTCCTCTCTTTCCCAGCATCCACATTTAGCCTTTTTTTTTTTTTCCCCATATCTTTCGATTGCCTGCGGTCGTAAATTAGTACAATTAATTATCCCAATCTAAAAATTGATGGCACGTATAACCCTTACCTCAGCGCCTTTTTTTTTTTTTTTTTTTTTTATGACGGTGCTTTGGAAGGGAAAAGCGCTGGCGAAGGAGGCGGAAATCTCCGCTCTCCTCGGGCTGCGGGGGATTCTCGGTCCCCCCGCGAGGCACCGGCACCGGCCGAGCCCCCGGGGCCGCTCCTCCGCAGAGGGGGCTCGAAAGAAAAAGACACCTACATGCCGATTTTTGTTCTTTTTTTTTTTTTTTTTTTTTTTTCCGTTGTTGTCGTTTTGTTGTTTTTGTTTTTATGGTTTTTTTTTTTTTCTCCCGTGACGTTAGGTATATTTACACAGAGCTGCTCTACAATAGCGAACATAACAATATTACAGAACGGTTCTGAGACGAGAATAAAATACACAAATAAGTACAGCAGAAACGTTCAACACCATGACAGAACATCATCGAGCCATATTCCCTTCAGTCCTTTTTTTTTCTTTTTTTTTCCCTTTTTTTTGTCTCCTTTTTTTTCGTGTTTTTTTTTTTTCCTCTCTTTTGTACAAAATATTCGCTCACGAGCTCGCGGGATTAAAAAATAAAAATACCGGATAAGTTTAATTTATGAAATAAAATACTAATAATAATAATAATAAAAAAAAAATAATTCAAGTACTTCTCGTGTTTGTTTTCTGAGGACAAAAAAACAAGGCAGAAGAAAGGAAGAGAAAACAAACCCCCCGAACATCTTTCTTTTATTTAGTTGCATTTTAGAAAAGACTCGTGTCCCCAAACGCTTGCTGTGTTTGCCTCTAATGCTAAACATTCATCCGCACATTCAAAGTCAGAAACATTTCAACCCCCAAAAACAGCCTCCTTTTTTTTTTTCCTCTTTTTTTTTCTTTTTTTTTTTCTTTTCTTTTTTTTTTTTTCTTTTTTTTGTTTTTTGTCTCTCCACCCTCGTTTCTCAATGACTGGACTTTGCACAACTTTATTGCTGTTCTTTATCGGTTTTTTCTTTATTCATTTTCTTCATTTTCATTCGCCTGTTCTGAAACCAGATTTTGACTTGGCGTTCAGTGAGATTAAGGACTCTGGCTACTTCGTACCTCCGGTCCCGTGTAAGGTACATATTGAATAAAAACTCTTTTTCCAGTTCCAGGGTCTGATACTTTGTGTAAGGACATCTTTTCTTCCTCGTGGAGCGCGCATGAATCCAATTTGCGACGGGATTGTCTGAGAAAGAAGATTTTTATATTTTTTTTTGGGGGGGAGGGGAAAAAAAAAATCAATGTATACAGCCTGGCCTTTCTTCCCTCCCCCCCTCCACGCCCTGGTGTATCTATAGACAGAAACCTGTTTAATTAGCAGATCTTACCTAAATATTTTAAGTGACCTTCAGGAGAGTTTAATCTGTTTATTCTGGAGGGGTCATTTCCTTTTCTTTTGCTGCTGTTCTCACATAAAAGTTTCAGTAAATAAAACTCTAGCAACGGGTTTAAAATAATAATTATCCACATGACTGCTACTAGCAGTAATCTAAGAACATAGTCATAAAAAGTCAAAATTCCCACCATTTCATAGGCCCATAAACTCTTTTTACAACCTCAGCTCTCCAATACTTCCCCCTAGAAGCTTTCTCAGACCCGAAAGCAGAGTTTGTTGTTTTAATATCTTAAGGATGACATGCGAGATGTCCCACTGGCTCCGAGAAATTGGGGTTTTTTTTGAGGTAGTAGGGGGTTTTTTTGTGGTTTTCCCCCTTACCCTAAAGGATTTTCCCCGCTGCTGCCGGGGGAGCAGCTTTTCCCCCCTCTGCCCTTCTCGGGGCAGCCAAGGGAGACTTTTCACCCCCGGTTCCTCGACTTCTCTTCCTCGCGGGGGTGCCTGGCACCGGCCCTGCCGGCACAAACAGAGGGAGAGGAGCGGGGTGCGGAGCCAGCGGAGGCGCTGCCGGGGCTCGGCGATCCCCCCGCAGCTTTAGGGCCGGGGGGGTCCCGGCAGAGCCCGCCCGGGGCCGCGGGTTGTGCGGGCTGTGCAGCTCCCGCAGCAGCCCCCGAGCGCGCTCAGCTCCTCTCCGGGAGCCTTCGGCGAGGAAAAGGGGGTGGCTTGGCCGCGGTTTTTGGACCTCCTTCCCCGCAGGTCCCCTCCGCGGGGCTGGGGTGCTGCGGGGCGAGGGCGAGGGGGGTGCTGGTGGCCGCTACCTGACTCCTCGCTCGCCCTGCAGTGGTCAAGGTTTCCCTGATGGCCGGGTCGGGGATTTTGGGGGGGTCTTTTTGGCTTTTTTTTTTTTTTTCCGGTTCCACCCCTCCCTCTCTCGCTTGGGCTGCAGAAGATGTTTCTTCAAGTGTATGGTCCAATGTCCTGCGCTCGCTGCCTCCTGCCCTCAGCTGCCTCCACACACTCAGTTTATGCCTTTACAATTCCAATTTTCCTCCTCGCTACTCCCCTGCACCCCCACCCCCGGCCCCCCGCCCAGGGCACCCACCTTCTCCTCTATTCCCACGTGTGGGAGCATTTTATGAATAATTGCGCCGGTGGAGCTTTTATTGATTTTTAAAATAGATAAAGAGACACCTCTGCGTTCATCCAGAGATGTTCCCTTCCCCTCCCTAAAAAAAAACACCCCCACACATCAGTAGGTTCACTTCCAGCCACCTACAACTCTTCCTCGCCCTTTGAAAGTGGAAATATTTTAAAGCAAAGAGGCTTCTCCCTCTGCCTACCCCCTCTCGCTCCCTCTCACACACGCACTCTCTTTCTCTATTAGTTGTTGTTTTTTTTTTCCTTTTTTTTTTTTAATTCCCCCCGGTGGAAGGTGATGAATATTTGATCAAAGCAACCAACAGCCCCCCCACTGGAAACAACAAAAAAAAAAAAAAAAAGAAAAGAAAAAAAAAAAGAGGAAAAAAAAAAAAAAGGAAGGGGGAGAAAAAAAAATGGGAAAATAAAGAAAAAAATCCTAAAGAGCCCGAAACAAAGTAGAGAGATTCGCTCTCCGGCTCTGCTAGGCGGACTCGCTCAAACCCCCAGATCTTCCTGCGTATCTGGAGTTTTAGGGTCGGGCTCTCTAAGGTAATTTCATTTTATTGAGTAGGGTCCTGGAAGCCGTAATGCCTTCCCCGGTCGTAAACAAGAATGACTTCGACTTACTAGGGTCTAATTCGTGCTTTTCTTCTTTGTGTTTGCTGGAAGCGATGGCTTCGGACTCCGGGGAAGGAATTGTCTGCGCGGCTCTGTCTCTCAGCTCCCCGGCAGCCCCGTACATGTAGTCCGCGTAGCCGCGGCCGTCGGCGGGGCCGCAGTCCCGGCGCCCCGGGAACGCGTCGGGCTTCAGGCCGTAGGGGCGAGCCCCGGGGGCGAAGGCCGGGAACGAGACGGCCCCGGCCAGGGGCTCCAGCCAAGTCCGCATGTACCTGGGCTCGGCCCCCACGGGCGCCTGGGGAGCGTAGGGGTGGTAGCCCACGGAGGACTGGGAGTGCACGGGAGCCCAGGAGGTGGTGAAAACGGCCGGCTTGGGGGCGAAACTGCAGGACGGAAAGTCGGCACAGTCCGGGACTAATCCTGACGGTCGGGCGGCAGCCGGGTGGGCGGCAGAGCCGGGGAACCTGGAGGCCAAGAGCTCTTCGTTCTCGTGGCTTATCAGGGAGTCAACATAGTAGTTGCTTATGGGGCCAGAAGCCGACATGGTTCCCCCCTCTTTTACATTCATAAGATTATTGTATGAACTGTATGTGTACTTTTTATCTGCTCATAGAACAATCAGGGCAGGTAATTATTTTTTCAGCCTTTCCCACTGTTCCATTGGCTGCCGCCCTCACGTGATTGTATTTACCCAAAAATATCGCCTGGATCAATCCGCAGGGCTTTTTTTTTTTTTTTTTTTTTTTTTTTCCCTCCCTATCCTTTTTTTTTTTTTTTTTCCTTTCCCCTTAATCTAATAACGCCGCCCGGCTTTTCCTAAAAGCGCTGGCAATGGGGCGGAGATGGGGAGGAGGGATGCTCGGCTGCTCTCCGCGGCCGGGGGATGCTCAGCCCGCGGGCTGGGAGGGGGGGACATTTACCCTGATGCTTAAGAGAAGGTGGAAGGTAATTGTGGAAGGTAGCCCAGGAACTATTTCTTGACGTAATTTATCTCTGTCCTTTTCCTCCTGCAGCCTTCCAGCCTCTAATGGATACATTAAATTGAATATCGGTGAGAAGGGGAGAGGGGAGAAGTGCGGTGGAGGTGGGATCCCCACCCGGAGGAAGGAGCTGGGGAGGGGAGGGGAAGAGGGGGGGGAGAAGCTCGGAGCCTAAAAGCAAAGGGGCTTTTGTCATCTTTTGCAGCGCTGTCTCCTCGTCAGGCTGCTCAGCAGCTGAGAAGGCTGTGGGGCACAGGCACATCTCGTCCTGCTTTAAGAAATAAGTATCTTTAGGAAGAGGGGGGGAAAAAAAATATATATGTACATCTGGGATACGAGGAGCATCTTTAAAAAGAGGAGGGGGAAGAATAATAATAAACCACCCCCCCCCAAAAAAAAAAAAAAAAAAAAAAGAAAGAAAGAAAGAAGAAAGAAAGAAAGAAAGAAAGAAAGAAAGAAAGAAAGAAAGGAAGAAAGAGAGCCCGAGCTTTTGCACTGCAAGGCTGCGTTATTCGCCGAGTAGTCGTGGATGTTTTTATGTCCTTCAATAAAATTTTTACGAGGATCATTTGATTGTTCATAAATGTGTCGTTCATTAAATAAAACCGTAGGACTGAGTTTCAGCTCTCGAGCTGGGGATGAGAGAGAGCTTTTGGTATCAGGAGGAAGCAACAATGTGTGTTGGGCACATGATCTTTCTTTTTTTTTTTTTTTCCCTTTTTTTTTTTTTCCTTTTTGAGTAACGCCTGGAAACTTTTCTTTTTGCACCAAACCGAGTGAAGAAGTTGGGAGCGTTAAAAAAATCGGTGGTAGCCTGCCTGCATTTTGAGAGAATAACCTTTCCTTTGTAAGGAAAGACAGGTAGGTAAAGAGCTCACGCCCATTGGAGTCTCCAAGAAGGGGCTTGAGCGATTTCTTTGGCAGAAAAAAAAGAAATTAAAACCCCTAACAAAAAAAAAAATAACCTTTCACGATTATTTATTTATTTATTTATTTATTTATTTATTAGAAACAGAACATCATCTCCCCCCCCCCCCCCCCGAAAAAAAATGGCTTGTCTGGGCTCTCCAAGGCTCCCCATCACCTCGGGGTTTCCTGAGGCTGAGAGGACGTGCAGGGAAATGGTCAAAATTGGGAAGAAGGAGGCAAAGTGTGGGCTCAGGAAGCGCTGAGGGCTCCTGGCGGAGAGGCGGGCAGGGGGTGGGCAGGGTGTCCCCAGTGATGCGGTGTCACCGCTGACAGTCCCCCTGCACAGCCTGGACAAGTCCCAGGGACCGACCCGGCACGAACCTTGCCAGTTCTCACTCATTTATTTGGGCTTTGGTTGGTTTGTTGGGGTGGATTTTTTTTCTGGGTAAGTTGCACGAGAAAGGCGAGCGAGGAGGAGGAAAGGGATGGAGGCAGGTTCGAGGGAAAACAGGACGAAAAGAGGCGGTGGCGGTGCCAGGAGATGCCTCCCCCCCTTTCTCCCCAGCCCCTCCGAACTCCCCCCCCGAGCTGAGCCGGGGTAAAACCCGCACCTCGACCCGCAGAGCCCGAGCAAGTCAAAGGAAGGGATGCACGAGGCTGCCCTCGCTGCTGGGAGAAGGAAGGAAGGATTTCCCTCTCGAAAAAGCAGGGAAGGCTTTAAAATAAAAATACGACGGGACGCGTTTGTCAAGGGACTCCGGATTTTCCAAATTCGAAAAGACATCGGCTCGCTCTGCCCCCCCGAGCCCCCCCGAATTTATCCCTCATTCCGTTTTAAGTCCCCTGCTTTATGTGAGCCCTTAAAGGGAAATATTCCTGCAGGAGCAGAACGTCTTCTTTGGCCTTTATCGAGGCCAATTTATCTGTCAATCACCGGTCTCCAATGATGGTTATTTTTATGTTCGCGAGGGGAAAAAAAAAATATATATATACGCTCATCATTCTTTTATCTATTCCCATTTTAAAAATACTTACTCTGCGGGGCTGCTAATCGAGTGGGCTGTGACGTGTGGAGGGGGAAAAGCTGCCTGGCTTTTCCACTTTGGTGGAATATTTTAAAGGGAATCCTTACAAAAGCAGGGGTTGTCCGTACCAGCAGAAGGGGAGAGGGAGAAATTAAAAAGAGGCAGAGAAGGAGAAAGAGAGAGAGAGAGAAAGGAAGGAAGGAAGGAAGGACTGGGCACGCAGAGGGAGAGAAGCACCGAGAAGCAGTGGGGAGGTTTAACCAGAGGGAAAAATATAGCAATAATGTCAGAATGCACCGCAGACAAACCGCAGGACGAGCAGGAATTATCAAAGCCACGCAGCTCTAATAAGCAGCAGCAGTTTTTGTAACCTTAACGCGGGCAGGCAAGGTCACCAAATTAGTCGTGGATGGTGCAATGTTGGTGTCACACAAAGGCAAACGTATCTGGCCAAGATTTCTTCCATTTGCAGGGGAACCTGCAGCACGCGGGATTATCCACCCCCCCCCCGCGCTGCCGTGGGGTGGGAGATCACAGGAAAAGCAGCTCGCGTTTGCGGCACAAACCCCCTTTCTCTCGGGGGCTGCCGAGAATTGAGCGGCACGAAACAGAGACGGAGCCACTTCACCTCAAAGCGCGTTAAAGACGCGGCTCGAAGAACTGAAGCCACGGGCTGAGACCAAAGCCACGGCTCGAGGCTCCGGACGCGGCTCAGGACAACGTTTCCCCCCCCTCGTTTCGCCGCAGAATCTCCCCCGAGGCGATGCGAACCCCCCTAAAACGTAACGCGATGCGAACCCCCCAGAAAATATTGTCCTTTCGCGCTCGTCTCGACGTGAAACCATCCCCATGGATGAAGGCAGAGTCACGCGGAGAAAAGTCCTCCCCGAGCGCGGGGCAAAGGGAGCAACATCCCGAAATATTCTTCTTTTCGGTGGCAGCGTCTCCAAGCCAATATCCAGCCTGGAATCGGATCACGCCTTGCTATTGAATTCGGTTGTCTCGCAGCTTTTCTGCGCGCTCCAGCCACGCTCCTGTGCCTCCCCAGCAGCTTCGGGACTCGTTTAATGGGAGATTACCTCTGCCGAAATGATGGTGAACTATCGCATCCCTCCCAGGCAGACTCATATCATTTCCTCTCACCTCCCCTTTTGAACGTGCGGGGGGAAAAGAAACTTAACTTGCACCGAGCGAAACTAACCCCTGGCAGCTCCGCGAGCTGCGGGAGTATTTAGATTTATTATTTCCTGGCGAAGGGGGGGGGAGAAAAATAATCATAACAATAAATAATAATCATTTAAAAAAAAAAAAAGGAAGAAAAGGAAGAAAGTCGGGTGGCGAATTAGGAGGTTACAGAAAATGAAGCCTTTGTCTGAGCACTGTCCTGGCTGGTTGACTTCTGACACCTTTTCGGAGCTAAATGCTGCCCATGTTCGCCCTTGTCCCTGCAAGTGCTCTGCGTGCTCAGCCCGAGCTGCCTCCCTTCCCTGTCCTGCGGGCGCAGCCAGGCTCTTCCCCTTCACTTCCAAACCTTTCTTTGCTTTCGCTTTGAGAAATTCTTCCCCCGATTGGAAGGAACGGAGACAAAAAAATAACGCTAATGAAAAGGGGGGGGAAAAAAAAGAAGAAAAAAAAAGAAGAGGGGAAAAAAAAAAAAAGAAGAGAAAAAAAAAGAAGAGGGAAAAAAAAGAAGAGGGGAAAAAAAGGCAGAAGAGGGAGGAAAATAAAAGACAACAATCCCACTATTGGACAGGCTGCCTGCCGAGGGGACGCTGCTTTCTGGAGTATTTTCTCGCTCTTTAATTCTTATTTTTTTCGCAAAAAGCGGTGGCCGGGCAAAGCCTGAGCCCGAGGCTCCCCGGGACCTTTGGGGGGAGGTTTCCCCTTTTCCCCAGCGCGCTCCGGGCCCGAGCCCCGGCGGCAGCAGCTCCCTCCGGAGCGGGGACACCCCGGAGGCTGCGGGGCCCGGAGCTCCCCGGGGGGGGGGAACCAAACCCCAACCCCCTCGGCGCTGCCCCGCTTTCCCGCGGTTCAATTAACACTGTCAAGGTCGGATTAAAGCAGAAATCGGCGTTTTCGCCGCTCCTGCCCCCCCTCCCGCCCCGCGCACCCCTCCCAGGGCGGTGCTGCCTCCGGCTCTCTCCAGAACCCTCCGGCAGCTCCGGCTCCCGTTCCCGCCCGCCTTTTCCAACCTTAACCCGGGAATAAAGTTCCCTTTTCCTTCCCTTTCTTTGTCCCCTTTCCATTCCCTTCCTCGTCTCTTTTTTTTTTTTTTTTTTTTTTGGCCCGGCCCAAGTTCTTTCTCGCTTTTTTCTTTTGTTCCTTCTTCACCCCCTCCTTTCCTCAGGAAAAAAAAAAAAAAAGGGAAGGAAAAAAAATTGTACACAATAGATTGAATGACTCCGGAGCGGAGTCTCTGAAGAGGCTGCAAAATATTTCCTGATCCCCCCAGATGCCTCTGATTATTCCAGGATTGTCTCTCAGAGTAAATAAATACGGGGAAAGATTCATTTCAGGCCAAATACCATCCGCGGATCTCGCAGCAGCGCGACTGCTGGCAGGAAGCTTTGCCTTCCCTCCCCTGCAAAATTCTTTGGCTGCTGGAAAATCATATTTATTCGGGCTCCTTTAAGGAGTTGTCACCTAGAAAAACCTCCCCGGGACAACAATTGACCGCGCATCGCTTGAGATCGACGTTGAGACGCCAACCTGAGCCAATATGGGAGTCACAGCTAAGGCAAAGAAAACCACTTTTCCGCTGAAAATGACACTGCAGGAGTTTTTTACCTGCTTAAGTGCTTCCCCCCACCCGCGTTACTCCCCCTCTGTTTGTTGCTGAGAATTCCTGTCTCTCCAGTGCTGGAGGTACAGCTAATAGACAATAAATTCCGAGGTGCAATTAAAGCTCAGAACAATTTCTTTAAGTGTGTTATGGTCTCCTTTTCCAAAATTTCAGGTCTCCACCAGACGAAGCCTCCTGCAGATGTTCCCAAAGCCCAGCAGCTCGTCTGCAGCGGCCGAGGAGGTGGAAAATTCAAGCTCGTCTCCCCGCTGCTCTCCAGGTTTTTCTCGGTTTTGGGTGTGATATGAAAACCCAGGTCAACAGGAGGGGAAAAAAAAATTCCCAGAGAAGTAAATTAAAAGACGAGCGAGGAAACAAGCCTGAACCCAGAGAGGCGAAGTGTATACTGCCTGAAGAAACATATTTCTATACTTCTCCCCTTCCATTTATTATGTTTCTGTCAGACACCCTGTAATTAGCATAGATAACTATAGTTGCGAGCTCCAAGTTGTGTCTGCAAATTCTATTGTTTGGCTGCTCCGGTTGCACACCAGCGAGCTTGAAAGCGAGCACAAGGTGTTAGGAAGAGCCTGGTGCCCTCGAATAAGACAATAACCCCCCGAAATGTACGGCGGGGGGAAGGAAGGAGGGCGGAGGGATGAAGGTCGCCGCTTTAGGCGATGGATTCCAGCCCAGTCTGCACCGCAATATCTCTGGCCTGGTGCAAATCTCCTGCAGGAGATCAGCTCAGCCTTAAACCTGCCTCTGTCTCCCGCAAATACGGCTTAAAATAGGTTATTCGGGCAGCCCCCGCCGCCTCCCGTCTCGTCCCACAGCCCGCTCCGAGGAGTTATTTGTAGAGGTCAGCGCGGAGCCGGTACCTGTGTAAATACTCGGGTCTGGGCAGACACCCACAGCTCCAAACAACAACCTTGGCCAGGGACATTTCCTGCCCTTTCCACCCGCCCCACTTTGTTTTCCAGCCCCGCGGCGGGTTCGTCTCGCAGGGAAAGGGCTGAGCTTTCGGGGGGGGGGGGATTTTCCCCCCCAAAAATCCACACGAGCGAATCACCCGCGAGAAACCAGAAGGGGTTTTCTTTGGGGTGTGTGGGGGGGACACCCCTCAGGCAGAACCCGGTTCTTCCTGCGGGCTTCAAACTCAGAAAGGGAAAGTTTATCGACACGACCTCGCAACTCGATTTCTTCCGCGCCAGAGGAGGGTTTCGCTTGTTTGGGGGTTTCTTTGGTGTGTTTGGTTGTGTTTTTTTCTTTTTTTACGTCGCAAAACCACGTCAAAAAAAAAAAAAACATCCCCGGGAGCGAAAGGGATAAAGTTCCCCCCCCCCCCCCCCAGGCAATGCAGGCGCACCAGACACGGGCGAGAACCTCCAGGTTGAGAAAATTACACCTGCTGGGAGAGGAGGATTCTGCGAACAGCCACGAGGAAAAATTATGCAATCCGGCGTATGGTAATATCGCTAATATTTTACTCCGATAACGCCGGCGGAAAGCGCACGAGCACGAGCAAGAAAGCGAACAATATCGCACGGAGGAAGACGAGGGCGAACAGCATGGTGTCCCTTTGACTACCCATGTTTTTACATAAAAAACAGGCACATCCAGACAAAATAGTTGGAGCAATAAATTCCCCACCGTCCCCCTTCCTGATCTAATATCATAATTAAAAAACAGTGGGGGAGATTTTAACTTTTATTGCGTTTCTGGAGTTGGGTTGCTGAACATATATTAGGTTTAGATTCTTCTCTTTCTCTCCAGGGGGGTGGTGGCTCGGAAATAAAATCAATCTTAATATACACAGAATAGATATTGGTTTGTCTTGTACATGCTGTTAGAAGAAAGGGAAAGAAATCTGCAGATAGTTAATACAGAGAAGGCAAACTCATCATACATGTAATGAATCCTTTAAATCATTCAATTATCACAGCACTAATATCAAATAATTATGGTTAAACGTACCAGTAATCAACCTTGTCCCTGTTGAAATATTAATTTACAGGATTGTGAATGAGTTTCTTCTTCCCTTTTTTCCCCCCCCTTTCCCTTCCCCTTTTTATAAACTTGTTCATTACATTTTTTTTTTTCGCCCAGCCTGGTGTATTCAGCATAAAAGGATGACGAAAATACCCCACACAACATCGCTTTGAACCAAATCAACAACACTTTCGTCTTTCCCACACTTAAAACAGAGCATCTTTAACACAGCGGACCGAACAAAGCGAGATGTTTTGCAGCCGATGCGTAAAAAAACACATATTAATTCATCACACGTGATTTTATTCTCGTTTGGGTTATCGCGCCCAGACCTTAGGACGGGAGCGGGGATCCCTCTATTCTCGCAATCGAAATGCGCTCCTTGTCCACAAACTTTGCCCCGAGGTTCACAGGGGAGAAGCCAAAGCGAGGGAAACCACCCGAAATATCACAATCCACCGGCCGAAAAAAAAAACCACCAAACCACTCGAAACTCACCATTCCCGCCAGATCTCAACCTGCCTCGAGAAACCCCTGCCAGCTGTGCTCCCCTCAGGAAACTCCAAATATCCACAGCTAAGGACTTTTATTTCTCCACGTCAACCTGCGCCCTCAGACCCACACCCGGCACTCTCGGGATTTTTGGAGGGGTCGCGACACACGAATATCACCCTCAGCCCTGCAGACACACGAATATCACTCTCAGCCCTGCGGACACACGAATATTTCAGCCCTACAGACACACAAATATCACTCTCAGCCCTGCGGACACACAAATATCGCGTTCAGCCCTACAGACACACGACTATCACTCTCAGCCCTGCAGACACACAAATATCACTCTCAGCCCTGCGGACACACGAATATTTCAGCCCTGCGGACACACAAATATCACCCTCAGCCCTGTGGACACAGAAATATCACCCTCAGCCCTGCAGGCGCACGAATATCACCCTCAGCCCTGCAGACATACAAATATCTCAGCCCTGCGGACACACAAATATCTCAGCCCTGAGGACACACGAATATCACCCTCAGCCCTGAGGACACA